>NW_026624169.1:13809-25724 GCF_030028575.1 Malurus melanocephalus
GAGGTGTCCTTGGATTCAGGCTCAGAGAGGAATTGTTTTGTCTAAAGATGAGAAAATGCTAGTTTTTAGTGCTGTACTAGAGAAGTACAAGAATACAGACGCATGAAAATACAGAAGYGAAAAATCCTAAGGCATCAGTGGTGCTGGGGACAGCGGCGCAGTAAACGCCACCCTAAAGGATGTCTTTGCTTTCCCTGCAGCGGGTGGGGAGGAGCAGGAAAGGGAATGGGATCTGATGATTTGTGTCAGATGTGGGGTTTGATGTCCCGTTCCTGAAAATGCTTCGTTAGGAGTAGAAGTTGGTTAATTTGATTGGTCCCTGCAGGGGTGCACAGATGTTTGGGTAGAGGGGATGGTGACAGATGAGGTGCTTGTAGGATTCTCCAGATTTTTGGGGCCAGTTTAGGGGCAGGACAGGCTGTGGATCTGGCAGAATTCCCCGGGTTTTTGGGACTGGTTTATGGGTGGATGGCATGCAGTTGTCCCGATGGATGCCCGGCAGAATTTTTCAGGCTTTTGGGGCTGTTTTAGGGGAGGACAGAATGGGGCCACCACAGATGATTCCCTGGCAGGATTCTCTGGGCTTTTGGGGGCGGTTTAGGGGTGGATGGGACACAGTTGCCCCAGATGGATCCCTGTCAGAATTTTTTAGGCTTTTGGGGCTGGATTGGGGCAGAGGGGATGCGGTCACCATAGATGGGTCCCTGGAAGAATTCCCTGGGCTTTTGGGGCTGGTTTAGGGGCAGGACGAGATGTGGTCACCACAGATGGATCTGTGGCAGAATTTCCTGGGTTTTGGGGCCAGTTTAGGTTGGGTTCAAGGGAACTTCAATCCCATCCCATCCCATCCCATCCCATCCCATCCCATCCCATCCCATCCCATCCCATCCCATCCCATCCCACCTCACCCCCTGCCATGGGACACCTCCCACTATCCCAGTTTGTTCCAAATCTCATCCAACCTGGCTTTGAACGCATCAGGAAAGCCCCAGGATGGGTTTTTTTTAACAAAATATTCTGCCTCCTTCACCTCCCTCCCCTCTCAGGGATAATCTGGAGTTGGGGTCTTGGATTCAGGACCACAAAATACCTCAGCTGTAGGAGGAAAAATGCATTTACACCCCACACCAGCACCCAAATCCCTTCACTGCACCCAGTGAAACACCCAGAGCTTCCCCTGGCCCCAAAATTGCTGAGGAACACCCGACAAGGAGATTGGTGCTGCTTTGAAAAGGTACAAATGTCTCCAGGCAGGGGGGACTCGCGTTACTGAAGTGTCTGGGAATGCTGTCGGCGTTTGCCCTGAACGACCCGCGACCTCTTCTGCACGACTGGGAGCCAGCCGCCTCAGACCGTGGCAGGAGATAATTCTCACTCCAAAGGATTCATCCAGGAGGCAGCCAGAGGAGCGAGAGCACATCAATATTTGATGTTTGCGCAGATGACTCGATCCGCGGGGACAGCTGGAGCCTGTTCGGCCACCGAGAGCGGGGCAGGAGTTCAGCCCTGCGCTCCTGACGCCAGTGAGGGCTTGGGACAATCGGATTTTCCTCTGAACGCTTCATTCCTGTGGACCAAGCGCTCGTCCTCGAGGTTCTGATGGGAAACAGAAGCTTGGGGCCACCGCGGTGAAACGTGAAATGTTATTTGTTGTGTTCACGCTTCTGCCCATTACCGCAATTCTGTCTTGCCAGAGCATCTCCGTTGTGTCACGGGTTGACGGGAGGTGACAACACGCCCCAGAGCCAGGCTGGAGGGCTGTGACATGGCCAGGTTGTCCCTGGGACGTCACACCAGAGGTGGAGGTGCAGGGCAGGTGTCATTTGGGTTTCTGCAGCACCCACGGAGCCATCCTGGGGAGCAGCGTGGATGCCCACATTCTCAGCATCAGCCCCTAGTAGGGTTGAGTTTTGTGGTTTTTTTTATTAAGTTTCATATTTTTAAGCMCTCAGGCACCACAATCTTTATACTCCCCATGTTTTACACCTGTCATGTCCTTGTTCATCCGTGGAGAGCGGTGCTTCTGCTCCAGCCCACTGACGGCACCTCGCAGTGGGTTTTCTGTCCTCATCCTATCAAGCCACCTGTAGGACAATGATTTCCCTTCCTTATCCTATCAAGCAGCCCATAGGAAGGATTATTTTCCTTCCATATTTTATTAATGAGGGCAATAAAAAAATTACTTTATTAAAATAATAATAATTACATAATAATAAATAGAATAATAATAATTTCATTTATAAGGACAATTTTCCTTCCTTACCCCGTCAAGCAGCCCATAGGAAGGATTCTTTTCCTTCCTTATTTTATTAATAAGGACAATTTTAAAATTACTTTATTAGAATATTAATAATTATAAAAGAATAAAATAAACCAATAACAATATTTTTATTAATAAAGATTATTTTCCTCCCTTACCCTATCAAGCTGCTCAACTGCTCATAGGAAGGATTCTTTTCCTTCCTTATTTTATTAATAAGGACAATTTAAAAATTATGCTGTTAAATTAATATAAATTATATAATAATAACTATAACTATAACAACAAGAACAAGAACAGCAACAACAATAACAATAGTATTTCACTTATAAGGACAATTTTCCTTCCTTACCCTATCAACCTGCACATAGGAAGGATTCTTTTCCTTCCTTATTTTATTAACCAGCCCATAGGAAGGATGATTTTTCCTTCGTGATTCTATCAATCAGCCCTTTGGAAGGACAATTTTACTTCCTGATCCTATCACGCATCCCTGAGGATTATTATTTTCCTTCCTCACCATCCCAACCAGCCTGCAGGAAGGACTCCCCAAGCCAAACTCTCCCAAGGAGCTGCAAGCCTGTTGTCAGACTGAGCAAACACAATTTCTTTTCTCCCCCAACTTCACTCCAGCCAGACAAAAGTCCCTATTTCGGGACAAGTSAGCCAGAAGGAAGATCCCTAAAATAACCCCAGCTCCTGCAGGAGGTGCTCAGCCGTGGCAAAGCTCCTGTGACGTGGTTTGGGCTGCAGGGATCCGTCCTGCCGACACCTTCCCAGGGCTTTTCATTCCAGTGACACCCACGCTCCGGCATCTCGTTGTTTTTCTTTTTCTGAGGAAGGTCTGGAGTATTCCTTGCTTTTATTTTTAAGGCAGAAGCCATCCCGAGCTTTCTGTCCCTGTGGGTGGGAGTGGTGTCACTGCGTCTGGGATGCCTCAGGTGACAGCTCCGGGGGAGGGGGTGCCAGCCGGGGCTGGGGCTGTTCTCAGCTCATTTCAGAGCCCCGACACTCACACTGGGTTCCTCCTGCTGCCTTGTGTCTGTGTTTAGCTCCGGGATGGGAGCGATTCCCGATGCCCGATTCCCGTCGTGGGTGACAGACGTGTGGAGGTGAAGGCGCCGAACTGCCGGTATGACAAGAGAGTGACGGTGTCCCTGCTCCTCCTGGGTCCCTGCCAGCTCAGGAGATCCACCCGGCAGCATCACCTCCCTTTCAGGAGGAGCAGGAACAGCCAGGGGAGCTGGGTTGGAGCTGGAATGGAGCTGGAATGGAGCTGAGTTGGAGCTGGAATGGAGATGAGTTGGAGTTGGGTTGGAGCTTGGTTAGAACTGAGGATGGAGGTGGGTTGGAGCTGGATTGGAGATGGGTTGGAGTTGGGCTGGAGCTGGAATGGACCTGGGTTGGAGATGGGTTGGAGTTGGGTTGGAGTTGGGTTGGAGCTGAGGATGGAGGTGGGTTGGAGATGGGGTGGAACAGGGTTGGAGCTGGGATGGAGCTGGGTTGGAGCTGGTTTGGAGCTGGGGATGGAGCTGATGTTCCTGTTTGTCACATCACCTCACTGTGTTCACCTCAACTTCCACATTATTCTTGACCCTACAGCCAAGAATCCATGTATTCCTGACCCTACAGCTGGGAATCCCTGTATTCCTGATCCTACAGCCCAGAATCCCTGTATCCCTGATCCTACAGACATGAATCCTTGTATTCCAGACCCTACAGCCACAAATCCTGGTATTCCTGATCCAACAGCTGAGAATATTTGTTTTCCAGWCCCTACAGCCAAGAATCCCTATATCCTTGACCCTAGAGTGATGAATCCCTGTATTCCAGCCTTGCGTCTGCCATGGGGTCAGACGAGGCATTCAAAAGTCCCTTTATCTTCAAACATTCCCAGTTTTGTTTCATGACTCTCGTTTCCCTTTCCAGTCCAGAGCGGGAGCCTGGGSGGCACAAGGAGCCGGCACCTGGCACCGGAAAATCCACAGCCTCCCGTGCCAAGAGGGAAAATTTATTTTGTTAATGATTTTTCCCGACTCTMCGTCCCCTGCAGCTGGCTGAGAAGCCGATTCCAGCACTGCCCGAGGCGTCCTCTGTCTGGAGAAACAAAAAAACTTCCCAGTGCCAAGGGAACGCTGCCAGATGAGCACATCTGGCYGCTCACTCCCTGCCATTAATGCGGATTTCGGGAGCTCGTTGACTCCTCGTTCCCAGAAATTCCCGAGGGTCCTCGGGCACATTTGGAGGCTGCTCCTGAAACATTTGGAAAGGGGAAGAACATCTCTGACAGCCAGGAAATTGTTCCTGGGATGATGGGATCACGGAATCACAAAATCCTGGAAGGATTTGGGTTGGAAAGGACCTTAAATCCCATCCAGGGATGGGCAGGGACACCTCCCRCTGTCCCAGGGTGCTCCAAGCCCTGCCCAGCCTGGCCTGGGATGCCCTCAAGGATGGAGATCTGTTGTGTCCACGTCTGTCCCACACTGGGAACTCTGGATGAGTCCCCCCAGTGCCGAGGGAAGGGGAATCATCCCCTCCCACCCCCTGTCCCTCCCAAATTCAGCTGCAGCATCTGCTGCTGCTTTCCCAAAAAACAATCCCGGGTTTGGTTTCCTTCCATCACTCAAACCTTGCAGGAGATGAGTTTTTGATCCATCAGGACCTGCAAGCTCAATTTCAGACAAAACGAGCAGTGGAAAGGAAGATTTGGAGGCTGCTCATGAAACATTTGGAGAGGGGGAAGAACAATTCCAACAATTCCTAGAGCCAGGAGATCATTCCTGGATGGCTGACACAGATGGGATCATGGAATCACAAAATCCTGGAAGGATTAGGTCTGGAAAGGACCTTAAATCCCATCCAGGCATGGGCAGGGACACCTCCTGCTGTCCCATGGTGCTCCAAACACCATCCAATCAATCCTGGGGGAGTTTATTCGGGTTTTAACCCTTTATTGTGACAAAACTCATTTACAAATGGGGCAGAATTTTTGGTCCATCAGGAGCTCAGTTTCCCACCCCCTCATGCTCYGTGTGGCTGAGATGCTGAACCATCCTGAAGGATTTGGCCTCCCAGACAATTCCAGCAGGATTTCTGTCTGTCTGGGCTGTTCTGGCCGTGTATTTCCACCGATCCATTAGTCACCAGCACCATTCCCATGCCTCTGGAGAGATCCGTATCTGATTCCCGGAGCTCTATCGATTCCCAGCGCTGCTCTGGAGGGCACTGACTCATCCTGCGGAGCTCCAGCTGCTGATAGAAACAACATTTAATGTTTGGAGCTGGAGAATCGGGATGAGAAATGCTCCTCCGCCGCAGACATCCCAGGATCGTGAGCTGGATTCACAACGGGAAGGATTCTCCCCCGTCCTGGTGCTGAATGCTCCCCATGGGATCATTTTTTAGGGGAAGGATGTGCTGGGATAAYGGGGAAYRGGKTCYCAGTGCCACAGGGCAGGGCTGGATGGGATTTGGGAAGGAATGAGGGTGGGAATGGGGTCACACTGGGAAAGGGGGGATTTAAATGGGATTTTGGGAAGGAATTTTTCCTTTTGAGGGTGGGGAGGGGCTGGGATGGAATTCCCAGAGCAGCTGTGGCTGCCCCTGGATCCCTGGCAGTGTCCCAGGCCAGGCTGGAGCCACCTGGGCCATGGAAAGTGTCCCTGCCCGTGGTGGCACCGGATGGGCTTTGAGGTCCAGCCACCTGGGCCATGGAAAGTGTCCCTGCCCGTGGTGGCACCGGATGGGCTTTGAGGTCCCTCCAACCCCGACCATTCCAGGATTCCATGGGCTGGCTCAGATGGGATTTTGGGAAGGAATTTTCCCCTTTTTAGGGTGGGCCTGGGCTGGAACTCCCTGGGAATTTCCTTCCTTATCCCTGGGAGTGACCAAGGGCATCCCATATCCCATCATCCCATCCCATCCCATCCCATCCCATCCCATCCCATCCCATCCCATCCACCCCTCCCACTGTCCCAGGGTGCTCCAGACTGGCCTTGGGCACTGCCAGGGATCCAGGGGCAGCCACAGCTGCTCTGGGAATTCCATACCAGCCCCTCCACACCCTCACACCTCTCACCACCCTGAGCTTTACCAAACAACTCCAGACTTTTTAAAACTTTCAGAACCCGTTTTTATTCAAGCTAAAAGGATGAAAAACCGAGCAGAGGGAGAAAACGGCGCATCCCGACCCGGAGAGCCATCCCTCAGTCACGGATCGATAATGCCTGAGGAGCTCCTCTCCCACAGCTCCCATCGATTTCCATTGGAACCTCATTCTGAGAGAGCTGTTGCTGCCCGCTGAGGCGATTTCTCAGTTTTGTGGCATTTTTCTTAATAATTATGAAAACATCTTTAATTTTTTTTTTTTTTTTTTTTTTTTTTTTTTTTTGAGCAAGAATTGTGAGATTAATGAGGATCCCAGCTTTTGATGCCTGTTTGTCTTCCCGTGGAGAAAAAGCCCTGAGGGACTCGGAATAAAACCAGAATAAAACCGGAATCAAACCGGAATAAAACTGGAATGAAACTGGAATAAAACCGGAATAAAATCAGAATAAAACTGGAATAAAACCGGAATAAAACCAGAATAAAACCCCACCCAAAAGGCAAAATACACAAGGATGAATGATAAGGTTGGGTTTTATTTGATAAGCACATTTTTTTCTCCTCCCTCCTGTGACCTCATGAGCTCTTCTGCCCAACTTCACCCCATCAGGACGCGTTTGATGTGAATCCAGAGGGATGGGATGACCGGGAATGCAGCATTCCTTCTCCCTGAGCAGCTGCCAGGAATTTGACTCACAGGAATCCTCGATTAAAARATTTTAATYAAAAAAATTAAAAAGGCGGAGGTGAAAAGGGTGTCACCCGGGCAATCTGCCACGTCCTCACGTGATCCTCTCCTCCTTCAGCAAAGCCATACGAAAAGGCATAAATTATAAAAAAAATAGTAATTATAATAATAAATAATAATTTAAATTTGACAATAATACAAATGATTTATTTAACAATAAAATAAATAAATTTTAATATTTATTGTTTAAAAATAATATCAATAACTACAACAACAAGGCTGGGAAATGAACCTTGGAAGACTGGACGGGCTCAATTCTTCCAGTCCTTCTCCTTCTCCTGTTTTCCTTCATGGAAAACTCACGGCTCTGGGATCCATTCGGTTCTTCTTGATTCTAAGGAAGTCATGCCACAAAAATGCCAATTCTATTAAAATTATTGCAATAAAAAAAGCACTGCAGCTCAGATTAACTGAATTTACTATTAATTTGATGGTCTTTATTGAAATACGGGTTGGTAAGTGAAGGTTTTGGAGTAAAGTGAATATTTGGGACCATTATGCTAAATTTTCCCGATAGTTCCACCTTTTTTTAATCCCATCCCTMACTCCATCCCGATCCAATCCAGCAATTAAGCACGGCAGGAAGAGMATTAAACTCGGGCTTGGACACAATTTTTAATGAGGATGTGTTCCAGGASCGGGGCCAAACGAGCCCGAATCCATCACTGCCCAGAGGTGAGAACGGAGCTGCAGCAGGGAAAGGAGAATCAGAAACTTTCCCACTTGGACTAAACCCGGAGCATTAATTAGGACATCAATTTAATTTCCCTTCCTCTGTCAGCTTTTAATTAAGGCTTCGTTTGCCCCCYGATGTTGGCTTTGGGATTCATGGAATTGCTGCAGAGTCTGGGACATCTTTCGGGGCGCTGGAAGCTCTGAGCCCGGGGGTGACGGGGCAGAGGGGACAAAGGGACACMGCTGCCACCTGGGCTGGTGGCCTTGGCTGGGGGAAAGAAAAATTCCTGAGGCTGCTCCAAATCCCAGCACAAAAACTCGGATTTTCCACCAACCAGGATGCCCGAATTTCCCCCCATTTCAGCTCTGAAATTAACGCAGGAAAATTCCTGATGGCGCCTTCGTTAAATCCTCTCACTAAATCCTCTCATTTAACCAGCTCGTTAAATCCAATATCTKGTGGCTTTTAATTCATTGCTCCTCGATTTCAACTTTTCAAAGCCTCCTTTTCATTCCAGGATATTGGATTTGATGAAACAACAATGGCTTTAGCAGAGAAAAAAAAYCTTTTCCCCAAATAACCTTTCCTGCTTCAACAGGATCGTCCTTCTCCATCTCCTTTCCCATTGTGCGCTCGCTCCATTCCTCATTTCCACAGTGCAAAGGACACCCAGAGCATCCCAAAATTCAGAATGACCTCAGCTACCCCCTCGCTGGGAAGTTTTGTGGGAATTAAGGAAGTGGATGTGGATAAAGYTGGATAAYGAAAACARAACAACAAAAAARATTGAATAAAACYAAAAAGAAATAAWACTAAAAGTAAAAATAAATAMAACTAAAAGTAAAAATAAATAAAACTAAAACCAAGATCTGATTATTCACAGCAGAGAACGAGAACAGGGAGAAGGGGAGGGCCTGACGTGGATCAGGCAGCAGCTGGAGGCGCTCCAAGGATCCGCAGCCCCGATACGAGACCGGCAGGACGGGTTGGATCGGGAGCGAATTCCCTCGAGGATTTTGGGGAGGTGGAAGATCTGAATTGAGGAAATGAATCACAGACCCTTGGAATGGTTTGGGTTGGAGGGATCTCAAATCCCATCCAGGGCCATGGCAGGGTCCCCTCCCGCTGTCCCAGGGTGCCCCAAGCCCTGTCCAGCCCGGCCTTGGGCACCGCCCTTTATCCGTTGCATCTCTGCATTTTAGGCTTTTGTGCTTCTGTTGTTATTTTAAGGGTTGAGGGGAATGAGGAAACACGATTTTATTTATTTGTGGGTGTGAGAGGGAGCACGGAGCCGAAATAAATCTGGATCCAAAGCCTTGGCTCTGAAATTCCGTCCATGCGTGAGCCTGGCTCCAAAATCAGAGGGTGAAATGTGTGGGAAAATGCACCTCTGCCTGTCCTATCAGAGAGATAAACTCCACACCTCCACACAGCTCCTCCCATCCTTCAGAAAAACGGTAATAAAAATATTCATAAAATTATAAAATAATAGTATTTATAAAATTAATATAATTATATAYGTATAATTATATATAATTATATGTATAATATATAATTATGTATATTTATAAAAACTATAAAAGAATAATAGGAAAAAATATAAAATAATTTATTAGAATAAATAATATATATAAATAATAAAAGTATCAGTCCCATAATAAATAAATAGATAAAAGGAAAATAATTATAAAATAATAATCAGTGTTATAGATATAAGTAATAGATGTTATTTATATAATATATAATACATTATGCATAAATAATAAATATGGAATGCACATAGATGTATATTAATAATAGTTAATGTATRAATAAGTATAAATATATGAAATATATGAAATAAAATGTTAAAATAATAATTATAATGTCTTAGTAATAATTACACAATTATATTATATATGTCTAATAATAATTAATAATATATCAATAAATTAATATATTRATAAATTAAATATTATTAATTATTAAATATATAAATCAACATATTATTATATAATTTAATATAAGATCATATTGTATATGATAATAATATAATATAACATGTSAGTAATATAATGTTATAATTATATACTGCTACTACTACTGTTGAAATATATATYATATACTATATAWTATCTATTATCTATTAAGATTTTATAAATAGTATTATTAATAATTCCATGGGTTTTTCTCCTGCTAGGAATKTTTTCATTCCCTCCTTGGCAGCAGGTGATGATGGCACAACGAGGAAGTCACCCCTGCCCCAGCCCAGGGATTTTGCAAATTGGCTTCACCATTTAGCACGGAAAGGTTGTTCAAGATTTAGCAGTTCCRCTGCCAAAAAACTACTTTGGGAAATTGTATTTTTTTTTTTTCCCCAATCCCCGATCCCTGGGCTCATTGGAATGCTGCGAACGCTCGGTGCAGACGCTGAAATATTTAATGTTCTGCACCTTGCTGAGCTGAGACCCTGCAGAGCTGGGATTTGGGAGCAGCCCCATCATCCACCATGGAAGGGGATGAGACAYGCCCTGGGAAATTTGAGACCGTGGATTGGGGAATTGGGAGAAATTCCTCTTGGCAGTCACTCCCTGTCTCTCACACACCCAATTCCAGCTTTTCTGTCCCCAGAATCGCTCYAGTCTGTGAAGTCCAGCTTCTCAATTCCCTCCCTTCTCTCCTTGAAGCTTTTCAGAGAATTCCAGAGTGGTTTGGGTTGGGAATGAGCTCAAAGTCCCACTGCCCATCAGGGACTCCTCACACAATCCCAGGGTGCTCCAAGCCCCTTCCAACCCAGCCTTGGRCACTTCCAGGGATCCCAGCTTCTCTGGGAATTCCATCCCAGCCCCTCCCCACCCTCACAGAGAGGAATTTCTCCCCAATATTTAATCRAAACCTACTCTCTTTYGGTTTAAAGCCACAACTTTGAGAGAGGCAAAACCCTAAAACCTWCAGTAAATTGGATGAATCTCATGGAATTCCTTGCTCCTTCTCTCTCTCATCCTGGTCAGCCTCAGCTTGGAGCATCTCATGGCCCAGACACCAAAACTCCATGAAAACACGAGGAATAAGGACACCAGCAGATCCAAAATCCACCCTCGTCCCTCTTGGCTGCTCCCAGACCTTCCCCCTGAGCAGATTCCAGAGGATTCCATGGCACAGGAGCCTGGTACCTTGAGAAAAGCCTTTTTTACGCTGCCAAAAATCAATTTTTTTTCSCCTGGAATTAAATGCACAGAAGCGAGTTACAGGGAGTTACTCGAGCAATTAATCATTCCAGGAGCACCCCAGGCCATCGCAGCCACAGCTGGGATTGTGCATTCCAAGCAGTCCGCACTTTTCTGTGGAATAATAAACGTTTTTAGAAATATTCTGAGTTAGGCAGAACCTGAAGTTTTGTCAAAATGGCAAATTATCATAAAATCATTGGAAAAGTCCTCCAAGGCCTTGGAATCCATMTGGCTCTCCCAGCCAAGCTCAACGCTAACCCATGGCCCCAAGTGCCAAATCCACACCTTTGTTAAATCTTTCTGGGGTTCTCAAATCAGTCTGAAAACCTTGACTCCAACATCTTTAAGAAGGGATTTGTGAGGCCCATTAATGGTGGAACAMGTGCAGGAATTAATTTTAATTACTCACCCTTGTCAATGAAGTTGAAAAGCACCAGTAGAATGCCCAGCAGGACAAAAACACCTCTTTTATAATTTTTTTTAAGAACCTACCACATTTTCTATTTTCATCTGCCTCATCTCACCAAGCAAAACCTGAATAAAGCCAATTAAAGCCCATTTGTGACAGGGCAGAGCCAACGCCAAAATGCTCCGGGCTCACTCGCTGCTCCTCCAGGTCACAAATCACAGCAACCCTTCCCTGRAAATCATAAGAGAGAAGCTCGAAATCCTGCCGAACTCAATGAGCCGTTAAATAGTTGACAATATTCTTTATGGGAACCACGAATTGTTAATTAATCCCCAAGTAYGAATGGCGAGCATGAATAATTACCGCCATAGATCCCAATCAAGGCATCTGCAGTGAGCATCAGCTGACATTGCTTTGTGTGCACCAGCTCAGGCCGGCTGCGAGACCGGTCCTGAAAGGTTGGGCTTGGACTGGAAATGTGGGAATCCCTGAGGGGAAATTCTCAG
>NW_026624169.1:26287-35457 GCF_030028575.1 Malurus melanocephalus
CCAACCATCTTTTCCAACCCAATCATCTTTTCCCGCACAGCGATCCTTTCCAATCAAATCAATCTCTTCAACCCATACACTCTTTCCAACCCATCCACCCTTTCCAACCTAATTACCCTTTCTAATTGAATCATCTTTTCCAACCCAACCACCCTTTCCAACCCAGAAATCCTTTTCAACTCAACCAACATCTCCTACTCAACCACCATTTCCGACCCATGCGTGCTTTTCAATCCATCCATCTTTTCAAACCCTTCCATCTTTTCCAACCCTTCCATCCTTTCCAGCCCAACCACTCTTTTCACCTCAACCATCCTTCTCAACCCAGCCATCACTACCAACCCATCCACCCTTTCCAACCCATCCACCCTTTCTAATCTACCCTTTCTTTCAAACCCTTCCATCTTTTCTAACCCAAACACCCTTCTCAACCCAACCATCCTTCTCACCCCATCCACCCTTCTCACCCCAACCATTACTACCAACCCCTCCATTCTTTCTAAACCCTCCATTCTTTCCAACCTATCCACCCTTTCCAACCCAATCACCCTTTCAAACTCAACCAATCCTTCTAACCCAACCCAACCCAACCCACAGCAGAACAGTGTCACCAGTCCTGCAAACATTCCAAAGCACTGGAACTGCCCACATCCAGCTCCTAACCATTCCATCCTGTCCAACTGGTGCCTTTTTGATGGCGGAGATTTGAAACCTCACCTCGATCGACCGACAAAACACCTCCTGCAGCAGCTCCATGACCTCTGGCGCTTCTTTTGTCTTTCAAAACACAGACAGGTGCTGCAGCAGGGAACATTTGAAGGCTTGGAAATGGTTTCTTTCCCTTTCGCTGCTGCGGTGTCCGTGGGGAGCCGAGCGCCAGGATGTGCTGTACAAATCCATTTGTTACAGTAAACAGCCCCAGGCAAGCGCCTGCACTCCCGGACCTTGGGGGGATTCCTTGGAGGATTTGTTCCTCCCTGAAAATTTAAAGACATGAGCTCAGGAGGGACCAGAAGCTTCTTGCTGGCCTGAGGCCAACCATGCAAAGTGCACAAACAGACAGTGACAATTTTATACACAGCACGGAGAGRAGAACTATTAAAACAGCTAAAACAAATAAAATTTGCAGAAAAGTGGAATGAGGGTCAGCCATCACTTCAGAGAATGGAATCCTGGAATGGTTTGGATTGGAAGTGACCTTAAAGGTCACCCAGTTCCACCCCCTGCCATGGGCAGGGACACCYCCCACCAGGCCAGGTTGCTCTGGGCCCATCCAGCCTTGAACAGTTCCACAGGCAGAGATCTGAGAGGTCTTTYCCARCCTCAGTGATTCCAAAATTTGTTTAGAGGCAGMTCTCACCCCTGGGTGAATCCACCTGGAAAACTCTGACCTCCTGCCAGGAGCAAGGCCAGGACCAACCTATGGTTGTGTTTTATTTGAACTCTTCTCACCAAATTCCTGCCTTTCTGCTGAGGCTGGGACCAGYACGGAACCTCAGCAGGAGTTTCCTGACTTTAATTTCCCCTTCCAAGGCCTCGTCACCTTCCCCATTAAGGTCACATCAGATAAGCTCTGTTTAAGGCTTTGGTGGTCATGAAAGTGAAAAATAAATAAACTAAACCTCGCTGGCAATGCCGGGACAGGCTGAGCCTGACCCTATTATTTCAGTGACACGAATTCCATTAAAATCCAGAGCTGCACAGAGATAAGTTCCTATTGAAGACCGGGAACGTCGGTGAAATTCCAGCAGAGTCTGAAGTCAATGGCAAGTTCAGCCCCCCTCGTCCCTGAAATAATGATTCGGCCACGGCTGCTGCGGGTTTGGAGTGTCACACAGAGCAGCACAAAGTGATTTTTCCAGAAGGCGTCCCTGGAGAAACRAGGCTGACATCACTCTCGACAACAAGCACTGCTGGGTTTACTCTGCTTCTGCAGCATGAGAGGCGTTTCAACAAAGTTCAGCTGCTTTTTAGGGCATGAAAAACAACCCCCCTGATCTTCAAGAGGCTCATAAAAACGTAAAAACCCCCAAGATCTGGCAATAATCCCGCTTTTCCTGGTGTTTATAACAACAGCAGCAGGGAACTCTCACGTCATGGTCCAACTTCTTTTCGATCTGCTTGACCTCAACTTTTGCCAGCTGCACAGAGCAATAAAGTGCTGTCTCAGGCACGGCCTAATTAGCCCTGAAAAATTGGATTCATCCAAAGGAACAGGCATGGGGAAGATCCAGTTTCCGTCCCAGAAGCTGCGTAGCTCCAAACCTCCAGCACCGGTTTGGGATAATTAACGTGACGAGGCAGGGTCTGGTCTGGTCCCCCTGTGCAGCCACCACCAATTTACCTCAGCCAGAGAGAATCTGTGGAGTTATTTCCAGGGTTAATGACTCAGAGTGTTTAAAATATAAATTCCGTGTCTGGCCTGAACTCGGCTGCTTTCAGATTCCCAGTCTTGGGCCTTGTGATGCTTTTGTCAGGCACATTAAACGGCCTCGATGATCAGAACCGTCCTCCCCACGTGGACAAACCACATCAAGTTACCTTTGGAAGGAGTTTTTTCCCTCAAATTAAGGTAACGAGGACTAAACCGTGCCAGGGCTGGTTCCACCACGGGGAGAACCTGAGCTTTCAAAGGCACAAAGGAGCTGTTAAAACGCTCATTTCCTGCTGAAAATCATGGGCCCCTGGGTGTTCTGCTCCATTTGCGGGACTCTGAAAGTCTCCTCCCCTCTCTTGGACAGATTAATGGGAAATAATAAAAATATCACTTAAACGTGGYGTCTCGGGGAGGTGATTCAGCTCCCAGCCCCGGCTGCCGCAGTTGTCAGTAAATTAGGGAGAAAAGAAACACAAAACGATCCTTTTCCAGTCCCTCCAATTACTCCGGGGTGATTCAACCTCTGATGAGCAATTTTGAGAGCTTTTCMCTTTATCCAGGTGGAAAATCGTGCGGTGAGGAGTGGAGAGCAGGGGGGAAGGGGGCAGGAGGGTAAAAGAGGACAGCCCAGCAATTCCTGGCGTGCCAGGACATGGAGCACTGTCACTGAGCACCCGGTGACATCCGTCATCCGACAGGGAACACACGACACCGAGGAAGGACAGGAAAGGAGAGAACACAACCTCAGTGTCCTCCTCACCGGCTCTTCCCAGGGGATGGCTGTCAGGAACGGAGAGTTCCCGACAAAACCCATGGAGGAGCGAAGTGCAGCACAGGAAAAGAATGAAGAGAGAAAATGACGCACAAAATAAACCAAATCCCGGTTTTAGAGCCGGGGATGTGCACGCAGCTGAGCTGCCCCACCTGCTCGGGTGCAGCTGAGCTCTTTTTGGGTCTGCCCCGTTCCTCAGTCCCACTGGGATGTTCATGAGCTTCAGAGCATTCCGAGGGTTCCCACATCCTTGTGTAAAGCTGATCTGAGGTTTCCGTGTTGTAAATGTGAAAGCTTGAACTCTGAAATGGTGACTTTGGGATGTGCAGACTTTGGAGAGGACACAGGGAATGGGGTCACACTGCTGGAGGGCAGGATGGGATTTTGGGAAGGAATTCCTGGCTGGGAGGGGCTGGGATGGAATTTCCAGAGCAGCTGTGGCTGCCCYTGGATCCCTGGSAGTGCCCAAGGCCAGGCTGGAGCACCCTGGGACAGTGGGAGGTGTCACTGCCATGGCAGGGGTGGCACTGGAAGGGGTTTAAGGTCCCTTTCAACCCAAACCAATCCACGATTCCCATTTTTATTCATATCCATCATCAGACCCCTTTTCCAACSCCTTTTTTATACCTCTCTGACTCTTGTTAGTTGACCTCCAACAAGTTTAGAGAGAAGGGAGAAAGAAATTCTCAAATTTGGTTTGTTCTGAGGAAAAGACCAGAAACTTAACAGCCAACAGCTTCACTGGGAAAAGGAATCCTTGCTCCATTGAGAAAGTGAATTCTTTCTTAACTGAGAAAAGAAATTTTCTGTAGCTTTTCTTCCACATGGGAGGTTTGAGATCCAGGCCCAGGAGAACAAAACCCCTCCCACTCCACACAAAAACTTCACTTAATGAGGCAGCCCCAGCCTGACACCCCCAGCACCCAGTTTGATGGTCACAGTGGTCCGTTTTTGATGGAAAATTTGTGCTGATTTCATCGTGTCTGCGTGGAGAAAAGTCACCACGCGTCACGGTTGTCTGATGGCCGGGGGGCAAGTGGAGAGCAACGCTTTAATTGGGTTTCTGTAATAACCTCTCCCTTTCCAAATGGCTGCCCAGATGTGTTGGCAGGGAAGGAGTTCAATTAATCTGTTTCCTTTAATTCTGTGACTTTAATGCTGGCGGAGGCTGAGAAGAGCTGAGATCAAAAACSGAGCTGGGAACTCTTTGTCCACAGAATGTATTGCGTGTATTGAATGTATTAAATTAACGCACGTGCTAATTAACTGAATTAATTAATTAATTAAATTAATGGAGCGCCTCGCACTTCGTTTCCCTGAAGCCACATGCAAAACCCAAACCCATATCAGAATGAGGGAATCAGGTTGGAAAAAAAAATCCCCCTTAACATCATCAAGCCCAACCATTAACCCGTAACTAATTAGTGCAAACATTTGTGCCCGTGACGATGCCACCGAATCGAGGCCACTGTCACAAACACGACCCCGGGGAGAGGAGTTTCCTGGTGCTGGATCCATTCACACCATTCTGGTTGCAGAAAAGTCAGCCAAGAGCCGATTCTTGACTTTAACTCCCCAAAATCTTCTAAAATCACAAAAAAACCCACCTTTGACCAATGAAGCTCCATGAAATAATCGGGATATTTTGCCTGGGAATTTCAGGAGACGGAATGAACACAATTTGCCAAGTCTTGGTGATCCATCTTGTCCCTAGGGTTGGGTCAGGTTGGTTGTGGTTGTATTGGGATCAGGTTGGTTATGGATGTGTTGGGGTCAGCCTGGTTATGGATGTGTTGGGGTCAGTCTGGTTATGGATTTTTTGGGGTCAGGTTGGTTATGGATGTGTTGGGGTCAACCTTGTTCATGGCTGTGTTGGGTTCATCCTGGTTATGGATTTTTTGGGGTCAGCCTCATTTTGGCTGCGTTGAGGTCAGTCTGGTTATGGATTTTTCAGGGTCATCCTGGTTATGGATTTTTTGGGGTCAGCCTCATTATGGCTGTGTTGGGGTCAGTCTGGTTATGGAATTTTTGGGGTCAGTCTGGTTATGGATTTTCTGAGGTCAGCCTGGTCATGGCTGTGCTGGGCACATCCTGGTTATGGATTTTTTGGGGTCAACCTCATTATGGCTGTGTTGGGGTCAGCCTGGTTACAGATGTTTTGGGGTCAGCCTGGTTATGGCTGTGTTGGGCTCATCCTGATTATGGATTTTTTGGGGTCAGCCTGGTCATGGCTGTGTTGCTGTGACAGAAGCACCAAGGCAAATAAAACCCAAACAGACCCCAAAGAAAACCCCAACCAGCAGCTTCTGCCTCCTAATTCCTCATCAGCATGTCAAACCCTCAGCTCTGCTCATCCTGCTGTACCCTGGCTCCATCTGTTCCCGTCTCCAATTTCAACGTCAATCGAAATAAACAGAATCCCTGAAAACATTTAAAAAAAAAAGAGATTTAAAAAAAAAGATTTCCAAGTTCCTTTGTCTCCTCGAAGGCTTTGCCCCCTCCTGCGCGGTGCAGGCAGCGTTCCAAGCCGATTTTATTAGGGAATGCTGCAGATCGGAGAACTCGGAGCCCTCCTGGAGAGCTCCAGTAAAACTCCATGGTTGGGTGGAAGCTGGAGCAGATGGAGAGCTCCTCCAGGCTCTGCCTTCACCCTGCTGTTCCCTGACTGGGGGCCAGAGACGCTTTCAAAAAGTACCGAGCTAAAAATACACCCRCGGAGCGGAGACGACCCAAAGCTTTCGATAAACGCCGACGAGACGGGTGACCGCGGGTGACATCCTTCTGCTGGGGTGATAAACCGCTCCTTCCRTGGAAATGAGGGAATTTCAGCGTCCCAGTGGATTAAAGAGGGGAAGCGTTTCAGGGGAAGATGTTTCGAGGGAGTTTGGTGGCCGTTGGTCCGTTACGGCTGGAATCCTTCAACCATCGCCTCATTACACGGGGAGCGGAGCCAAGGGAGYGCGGCGAGGGCCGTGATTGGGGTGGGGAAGTGGAGCAGAATTCCCTCGGGGAGATTTGCCATGCTCCACTTGGTGCCACTCAATTTAAAAAAAAAAAAAAATCTCCATTTTCGCTGCCTCACGCGCAAATTACGGTCAGATTCCAAATTCCAAAGGAGTTGTGGGTGCCCAGATTATTTTAATCTCGGCCTGTTTGAGGTTTTTGATGCCCACCTTCCCTCCCACCATGCAGGGGTTGGATGGCACAAACCCACAGTTGGSCTGGGAGCTTTTGGGTGCCGCGGGGTGAGGATTCTGGAGGTGTCCAAGGGCTCCGGGCAACCCCAGGATGCTCTGGAGGGTCTGACACGGAAAATGTTCCATTTCCATAGTGAGGATTCTCCTTTTCATGGGATCAGGGAATGGTTTGGGTTGGAAGGGAACTGAAAGATTATCCATGGGCAGGGACACCTTCCACCATCCCAGGGTGCTCCAACCTGGCCGTGGACACTTCCAGGGATGGGGCAGCCATGACTTTTCTGGGAATTCTATTCCCTCACCACCCTCACAGGGAGGAATTCTGAATTCCTCCCCAATATCCCATCTAAACCCCCTTTCAGTTAAAAATCTCATCTTCTCTCATTCCCATTCCTGTAAAATTATTTCGGACCCATTCCAGGTGGGCAGACACCCCATGGCGCCATATGAGGGATTGAGTCCCGTGTCCCTAAAAGCCACCCCTAAAAAAGGAACAGCCTAATCCTGGAGGAGCAGTGCCCAAAAAGCTCAAAAATCCACTAAAAAAATGGGTTTTTTTTTGCCCTGAGCAGGCATTCAAAGCTTCATCTCGAAGAATAGATCCCTGCCCTGGTTTGTGGGATGATCATTCCCTCACACAACCCCACCAAACCCCATTGTTCACCCTTCCTGCTGACAGGCACCSAGGTTAATTGGTGACAATTGCATTTCTGACGTCCCAGCGGAGAGAAGCGCCAGGAGCCCGAGGTAAATCACACAGCCACCCACTCGCTGCCTCCCAGTTTAAATAAATAGAAATCCCAGGCTAATTAATATTTAGGAAATGCAAAAGTTGTCATCTTAAATCAGCCTGAAACACAATAATCACATTAAGTGCTTACTTCAGCAAAATACCCCCCGAAACGCAAAGTGTCGGTGAGTTATGGGAGTATTTATCCCCTTAATTGACTCCTGGCTCTGGCAGAACTCCATTACCCAGGAGYTGGGAGGAAATTTAATTCCGATCCYTGTGTTTGCACTCAAGGACTTGTGCTCGACTCGGGTTTATTTTCGGCGGCGGCACCGAAGGGCTGCGTTTTTCCACTTGCGATCCTGCTCAGTTGAGCAACAAATGCGACATTTCGTTTTTTTTGTGCGCTGACCTTCCCCGTGTTGGTATCTGGTGAAATTTTTCATCCCGCTCCCCTTCTGCTTCCCTCCCAGATGTCCTTTAAAGCAAGAAGGAACTCGGYGTTTTAGCAGGAAGAGTCTGGTAGGAATTTTTTAGATAAAAAGGGGATTTCAGACTCTTTTTTCTTGGGCTTGGTGAGCACCTTGGTTGTTGCTTAGGCCCCAAATTTCCATGGAATYGTGGAATATCCTGACCTGGAAAGGACCCACAAAAATCTTTGAATCTGTCATGGCTCGGTAAAGGAAAACCCCAAGAGACAACCCAGCTCTCCCAGCCTTGCTCCATTTTTTYCTTTCCCCAGCTCAGGAATTTCTGACAAATCCTTGGGGAACGTCTCAGCCAGGACAAACTTGTGCCACCCCTGAGACACCTTTGGCGACGTCACCTTCATCAGCTTCTCCTCCTCAGACACTTCCTCCCCCCCTCCCAAGCACAGGCCTACCTAATGACTATCAATTAGCACTTAAGCACTAATTAGGGCTATATTTTGACTGCTTAAAAGCAGCTACAGCTCTATTTGTGCTTCTTGATGTAAAGRGGAAAAAAAAAATTAAAAAACTCATCATCATTTTCGGCAGCTCTTCCCTGCTAAATTTATCAAAGCCTTTAAATAAGACAGGTCTCTGAGAGAATATTGGGAAGAGGGGAAACTTGATATTCCTCAGATAACGGAGGGGTTTTTTTTGGTCTTGATGAACTATTTCTGTTTATGATATTTATCAGGGGAAACAGAGCGTGATGGTGATTCTCTGATGTATTAAACGTGTCCTCTSCCTTCAAAAAAAGTTCCTTCAAAATGACATTTTGAAAACTTCTCCACAAGTGTAAAAGAGACAAAGGTTCCCTCCCCCAGCCCTGAATTTAATAAGTGTCAAAGAAATTAAAGCAATTAACTCCTGAGCTCCAAGGGAGGGCCAGAAAAAGCAATGATTGTCCCCAAAATTGGTTCAYTGAGCAGCCAAATTCTCCCTTTGATGTTCCACAGTTGGTGTTGAGTGCTGGGGAAAACTGCTGCCTTCCCCCACCAGTTTTTTACTCAAGGATTCGTTGAGGTCAGAAGAGCTGTTTGGGTTTGGGCCCCAATCAGAAAAAYGTGAATTAAATCCCCCTTTTTCCTTCCCTGTGCCCGCTTTCCTGGCTTACAAAACTTCCCGTTTTTTTTTTGCCTGGCTCTTGGATGAAAATTTCAGCAGCCCCGAGCCAGGCAGGCGAGCAGGGTATAAATATTCCAGAGATCACCCCTTTGTAGCGTTTGAAAGGGAAATTCTGAGCCTGGGGTTTGAATGTTTCACGAGCTCCCGTCCCGTTTGTAGGCTCTTTGTTCCTGGGTGCAAACGGACACCGGTGGGTCTGGAAATGGGATTCCTGATGATTCCAGCAGGGCAGGAGAACCTGAACTGGATATTAGAGGGAAATCCAGTTCATCTTCTGGTGGGAGGTGTCCCTGGCCGTGGCAGGAGGTGGAACTGGGAGATCTTCAAGAACCTTTCCAGCCCAACCATTCTGTGATTCTGTGATTCTGCTTGGAGGAGAAATTTATGCAAAACAGGTGGGGTGCCTGGGAAAGGGACGTTTCTTTTATTTTCTTTTTTTTTTTTTTTTTTTTTTTTTTTTTTTTTTTTTTTTTTTTTTTTTTTTTTTTTTTTTTTTTTT
>NW_026624169.1:35969-39232 GCF_030028575.1 Malurus melanocephalus
ATTTTATTGCCACCTTTGCTGTCCCTTTTCCTCTCAGGTTTTTGTTTCTTATTTTCTTAAAGATTTTTTATTTTTCCCCTTCCAGCTTTGCAGAGTCCTCTGGAATTCAGAGCTCCCCTTTCACTGGAGAAAAATCACTTCATTAAGAGCCGTTCACCCAGGGGTAAAAAGTGGTGAATCATCAAATCCTGGAGTTTTYTGGGCAGGAAAAGCCCTCTGRGATCATCAAATCCAACCATTCCCCAGGACTGCTGAGSTCACCACTGACCATGTCCCCAAGAGCCACATCCGCTGTTAAAATCAAACTTCCTGAGGCTGCGCACGATCCCCTCGCCCAGGTCGATGCGGGAGATTTGCCACGGCAGGAGAATTGGAATCAGATAATCTTCAAGGTCCTTTCCAACCCAAACCATTCCACAATTCCATGATTTTATGGTCTGGGAAATCATCCTGTCTCTTGTGTAGAGTTTTCCTTAGAGAATGGTGGGAATTGCAGCTGGACTGAGGCCTTGTGCTGTTCAAGAGGTCATTTTAACTCAAATAAGGGGGGAAAATGGTTAAATTACCCCAAAATTCCAGTTCAGAACCTGTGGAGAGGTGGAAGGGAGGAGAGGTTTCAYTTCCAGAGGAACCCATTGCTTGTCTCGGTGATAAGACATTCTCAGAGAGGAGGGAAAATCAACAGAAGCGGAAAATCTGAAAGCGGYGCCCAAATCCTCTCCTCCACCAACATCCCACTCTCCAAACTGTGTTAATTCCCAACATTTCCAGGCCTCAACTCCTTCTGCCCCATCCCAGAGCCATTCCCAGCACCGGGAATTGTATTTTTCCAACAAACTTGCACAAAACCAACACGAACCGAAGCCCAGCGAGGCCCTTGGTAGCCCCGGGAAGGCCATTTATTACCGGGCTGGGACAATCTGCAGGTAATTAAAAGTCTGCGAGCTGCAGCTTTCTGTGATTAATGCCTTAGGTGGGTGCTCCAGCTCCTAAAACTAATGGGAAGTGACTCGAACTGCGCCACGAGCGGCACCGGGGTCCCCGGGAGGAATCCAGGTCGCTCCGGGCGTCCTTCGGRTTCCTCGGCTCATTAATTACAGCTGCTCTGAGCGGAAAGTTTGTAATTAAACACGGAGTTTACTCCCCAGCTCTAGGATGGAGGAAATGAAGGGAATTTGGTTTCTTTCGCACATGGAGGTGTTCATTGGGTGCGTGGAGCAAAGGGGTTTGGTCTGGAGCTCATCTGGGATCCGGAGTGGAATGATGTCATGTTTATAATCAAATTTATCTGATTAATTACCCTTCGACACAGGGTAGTGCCCAGCCTGGGAYTCAGCACCCAGCCCTGGAATGTTCTTGGACAAACTCAGCTGTGTCSCTTCCCAAACGGCTCCCAAAGCCCTCCATTACCCCAATAATTCCTGGAAATCCAGGAAAACAGGGATTCCCTTTGGATCAGGAGATTCCCCTGCTGCCCTGAGTGTCCATGAGTAACTCCCAGCTCTAAATGAGCCTTTGGACCCACCCCGTGCTGAGCTCAGGGTTAATTCACCATTCCTTGGCCAAGGAATTCATATTTCCATGGATTTMTTCCACACAGAGCCAAGATCCATGTGACATTGATTGTGGAATTCCCATTCCTGAGGGGATTCAACAGCTGGGATGTGGCACTTGGGGACACATTCAGGGGTGGTCTTGGCAGTGCTGGGGAATGGTTGGACTTGATGGTCTTTGAGGGCTCTTCCAACCCCAAAAATTTCCATTATTTTGGAGTCTTATCCACCCTCTCTGTGATCATGCAAAATTTTTTTGGGGTTGGGTCATTGGGATCTTAATCCTTGCCCAATTTCTGCCCCTGACTGAGCCCAGGATGAAGTGAACGGCATTTATTGACCAGAAAATCTCTTTTTAAACCCATTTATTAGTGCCACATCCCCCGTGGGAGTGCTGGGCACCTCCATCCACGTTTTCCACGCCTGAATCCATTTATCCAYGGCCAGAGATGAATTCTCTGGGCTCTGCCACCGCCGTGGGGACCTGCTGGAAATGTGGAATTACGGCCAAACTTATCGCAAGGCGCCGCTGCTGTTCATCACACCTGGCAATAATTCTCAGCCCCGCTCCGTAGCTGGGATTGGGGGAAGCGGCGGAATTCCGGCCGTAAATCCYGGGAGATATCGCCTGTTGACATTTAATGTGTGCCACCACGGGGCAATAAATAATTCTGATGGAAAATCCCAAAATTTCCCCCGTTTTGTTATTCCTTGAATGCCAGTGAAGCCCAACCCATGGAGATTTTTCCAGAGTCATGGTTATTCCAATTAATTCCTTTCCTGGCGTTCCTGTAAAAGAAGAGGATGAATATAGGCTGTGTTGAACACGCACAGGCTCTGCTGGGTGCTGCTTTCCTGTCCCAGTGTTTGGTGGGGTTTTACCTCCGCTCGCCTGATTTAGGCCCAGAATTAAAACACAGGAGCTGTGGAGGTTAATTATTAATTATTAATTAACAAATCGACAAATGCCGATTGAAAGTCAACGACGCAAACCTCGAAACGATCCAGCACGGCTCTGTTTGTTTCAGGGGTATCCAGAACATTTTCCAGCGCCCAGGACATCACTCTCCTGTCAGGGTAGGAATATCGGAGCCGCATCAGCCTGCAAAACCTTCTGCAGGAAATTGGGTTTTAGGCTCTATTAGGAGCATTTCATTTTTGTGATTAAAATCAGACAATGACGTTTCCCCCAGTTTGAGTACAGCGTGCGAGGCGCGGCTCTGCCAGAGCCGGGGTTTGGAAATCCTTATCGAAAGTGCTCGGAAAAGGCGTTCATAAATCAGGGTGAGAAATGACAGTGGCATGGCTGGCGCGGTTCGTGAGCTGTGTTTGCTGTGAGTTACRGACAGCAGGCTTTGGGGAAATAACAACAATAATAATCATCATCAGAGTTTACATTTTTTGTACCGGAGCTCTCGGCTGAAAGATTTCCATCAATAAAACGCAGCTGCAGTGGGGAGGAAGGGGATGATTCCTTGGTTACACAAAATCTGGGAAAWCCAGGCAGAGATTAATAAAAACCAGCACAGACAAAGCTTCACCTGGACTCTTATTRGATGAGCTGCTCCTGTGATCCCAGAATCCTTGAGGGTGGATAAACCTCCAGGGTCAATTCAAATTGAAAGGGCCACATGTTGTGGCTAAAAATTAGGCTTAAATTTTGTGGTTGGAGTTTGGAGAAGAGTTTTAGTCACACTGGGTTGGGCTCTT
>NW_026624169.1:42506-43461 GCF_030028575.1 Malurus melanocephalus
GGCTGTTTTTTTGTGCCATTTAAAATCTCAACCCATGGAATATCCTGAGTGGATCACAGGGATCACTGATCCCCACCCTGGACACCCCAAAATCTCGCTTTGAACACTCCAAAATCCCACCTTGGACACCCCAAAATCCCACTTTGGACACGCCAAAATCCCACCTTGGACACCCCAAAATCCCACTTTGAACACGCCAAAATCCCACCTTGGACACGCCAAAATCCCACTTTGGACACGCCAAAATCCCACTTTGGACACCCCAAAATCCCACTTTGGACACGCCAAAATCCCACTTTGGACACCCCAAATCCCATTTTTTTCCCTGAGATCATTGTCCAAACTCTCACTGGCACATTCTTGCTTCCAAACCACGGGAGAGGCAGAAACTGCAGCATCCTCTGATAAAAAAAAAGAAGTTAAATTCCCATCTCGATTTTCTACTCCTCAAACATTCTCACACTTCCAGCAAGCCAGGGACAAGCTGGAATATCTGGAATTCTCCTCCAAACCTTTCGGATTTCCCCCAGCATATGCGGGGAAGCAGCTGCCGATCTCAGTGTACGCCTGATGAGGCAGCTCTGGAAAAACAGTGAGGAAATATTTCCTAACAGAGCCTCCTGTGAGTCAGCCCGAGCTCGAGTTTYCACGTTCTGTCACTGAATGTTGGTCACACAAGAGAAATTCAGGCCCAGTTTGGGCACCAGCTCATTTTTCTGGATGAATTTTTATGCACCAACCCATTTTTTGGATGAATTTTTGGGCACCAGCCCTTTTTTTTTGTTATGTTTTGTGCACCAGCCCATTTTTGGATGATTTTTTGGGCACCAGCCCTGTTTTTTTTTGGCATTTTGGGCACCAGCCCATTTTTTTTTGTGTTTTGGGCACCAAACCCATTTTTTCGGTGTTTTGAGCACCAGCCCTTTTTTTTTGGGATGTTTTCGTCACCAGCCTA
>NW_026624169.1:45381-46693 GCF_030028575.1 Malurus melanocephalus
ATGGGATGGAATGAGGTTTATGGGATTTGTGGGATGGGATAGGGTTTATGGGATGGGATGGGATAAGATGGGATGGGATTTATGGGATGGGATGGGATCCATGGGATGGGATGGGATGGGATGGGATCCATGGGATGGGATGGGATAGGATGGAAAATCTGATTTTTCCTCTGCCTTTTTTGCAGTCATTTGACTCCCAGCTCTGTGCTCCAGCCTCTCCACCTCCAACAGCAGCAGCAGCAGCAGGAGAAAKAGGCCCCTGGGGAGCTGGAAATRGAGTTTAAAGCTGGATTTTATGGGTTTTGGAGGGATGGGAAGGGGAGGAAGGCACCACAGAGCCTCTCCTTCCATCCTGGTGCGGTACCAGATCCCGGCAGTGAGAAGAAAAGCGGGATTTGACACAAATCCGAGATATCCACACAGGGATTCATTTCCACATGCACAGGAAAATGTGCATTTTTGGGGTGGGTGGGCTGCACGGATSCCTCCGAGGGGGAATGGAGCCATAAATACTTTCGGAGTCTCTCCGCACGCGTTTTGCAGCCCATAAATCAGATTTCCCGTGACGGGCGGCACAGCCGAACGCCGGAGATGAACGCGACTTTGGGGCCAYGATTTCTAAATCAAACCCGAGGGTTTTGAATTCACCGACAGCTTTTATAAATCAGTGGCCCCGGGGATATGAAAGCCCGAGCACRGGGATGAGCGGAGTTTTAATTTCTCTGTGTAAATCACGGCGAGAGGAGGTGGGAAAGAGGGAGAAAGGGAGAAAGGGAAAAGGGAAAAGGGAGAAAGGGAAAAAGGGAGAAAGGGAGGAAGGCTTTTGGGTTTAAATRTTTAYTTGTGGAACCAAACAGGGAGWGCTYCAGAGGGACTGGGGAYAAGGGATGGAGGGACAGGACACAGGGAATGGGGKSAYACTGGGAAAGGGGAGGGTTGGATGGGATTTTGGGAAGGAATTCCTGGCTGGGAGGGTKGGGAGGGGCTGGGAKGGAATTCCCAGAGCAGCTGTRGCTGCCCCTGGATMCCTGGGAGTRTCCMAGGCCAGGCTGGAGCMMCCTGGGACAGTGGGAGRTGTCCCCAAGGGTGGCCCTGGGTGGGATTTAAGGTCCTTCCAACCCAACCYATTCYAGGATTCCCCAACATTTCCCACTTCCCAAGCCTGGTTGGGGGCATCAAACATTCCCACTGTCCTTCCATAGGTGAAAAAGTGGGATGAAGGGTCAGGAGTGGGAGAGCCAGGGGACAGGCGGCTCCTTAGGGAAAAGCAAAGGGAATTTTTCCCACATTCCGTTGCCAGCTTTCCCTGCAT
>NW_026624169.1:48253-54766 GCF_030028575.1 Malurus melanocephalus
CTGATAAATGTGCCTTTTCCCCCYACAAAAATGTGTGTTTTTTCCCAATTTGACAAATCCTCTGGAATTATTCCTTTGGCAGTCAGTCTTTGCAAAGAGGACAAAAGAATTTTGTCCTCTGGAAAAAATGAGCTGCTGGGAAAGGGTTGGGATGGGGCAGGACTGGGCAGAGTGTGAGACACAGGAGCAGAGCAGCACCAAGCCCTGATCTTCCAAAACCAGGACCAAAGTGGCCCTCTAGCATCCCCAGCTCACAGCTGGAATGTTCAACACGTTGGATGGAACTTTAATTCCATGGAAACTGAATTTTCAGAAAACTCTGGAAACACAAAATGAGGATAATCCCAGAAAATCTCATCTGGGCTGTGCTGGGCCTTGGGCACTTCCATTGATCCTGGGGTAGTCACAGATAGAAGGAGCAGAACGAAGAAGTGGATTTTTAGGGGATCTTTGCAGAGAAGACAAAAGAATTTTTGGAAAAAATGGGCAGCCGGTGAGAAGGAGCAGAAGGAAGAAGTGGATTTTAAAGGGCTTTTGTCAGAGGGGACAAAAGAATCCTGGAGAAAATGAGCTGCTGGGAAGGGGTTGGGATGGGGAAGGACTGGACAGAGTGTGAGACACGGGAACAGAGCAGCATGAAGCCCTGATCTTCCAAAACCAGGACCAAAGTGGTTCCCTGGCATCCCCGGCTCACAGCTGGATTGTTCAGCACATTGGATGGAGCTTTAATTCCATGGAAACTGAATTTTCAGACAATTCTGGAAACACAAAATGAGGATAACCCGGGAAAAGCTCATCTGGGCTGTACTGGGCCTTGGGCAATTCCAGCGATCTAGGGGCAGCCACAGAGAGAAGAAAGAAGGAGAAGTGGATTTTTTGGGGGGGTTTGCAGAGGAGACAAAAGAATTTATCAAGAAAATGAGCGGCTGGGAAAGGGTTGGGATGGGGAAGGACAGAGCGTGAGACACGGGACCAGAGCAGCACCAGGCTTTGATCTTCCCAAACCAGGACCAAAGTGGCTCCCTGGCATCCCCAGCTCACAGCTGGAATGTTCAACACATTGGATGAAGCTTTAATTCCATGGAAACTGAATTTTCAGAAAATTCTGGAAACACAAAATGAGGATAACCTTGGAAAATCTCATCCCGGGCTGTGCTGGCTCCGTTCTGGGCAGAGCACTGGAGTTTCCAGTTAATAAAGGGCGGAAGATAACTGCTCCTATTACAAATAATTGCCAGGAAAAAGAATGGATCAGGCTGAGGAAATGCCGAGCCCATAAAAGGCCCTCGTTAACATTCTTCCTCCGTGCTTACCATCAATTTTACACGGGGTTAAATATATTTTCTGGTGACTACCACGGCAAGGCTGAGGGATTAAAAAGGATAATGTACAATGTGATTTATGAAGTTTTAATGGAAAATCCCCATGGGTTGTGTATAAATCTTATTTATAGCTTTAAAAGTATGTAATATACTTATTGTATATTTTAAAAACTGTGGGAGTGCAGTCGCTGTCACAGTTAATCCATTAAAAAAAGCAACTCCTGAGGGGCTCCTGGGGATAAAGCAACGGATGTTTCAGAGGCTCGAAGTGCGTTCAGCGGGAAATGTCCAACATGATTTGGTTACTGGGGGGGAAAAGGGGAATAAAAGAACACGAACGGGCTGGGATGGGATGAGGCGGGACCGTCTGGGTTGAGGGGGTGGGAGGGGGAATGAAACAACGCCCTGGGGGTTCTGGGTCAGGGTTAGGATTAGGGGTAGGGTTAGGGTTGGGGTTATGGTTATGGGTTAGAGTTAGGGTTATGGTTATGGGTTAGGGTTAGGGTTAGGTTTATGGTTATGGGTTATGGCTATTGGTTACAGTTATGGTTAGGATTATGGTTATTGGTTAGGGTTAGGTTATGGTTATGTGCTGGGGTTATGAGTTAGGATTAGTGTTAGGTTAGTGTTTATGGTTATGGTTGTGGGTTATGTTTAGGGTTAGGGTTAAGGTTAGGATTAGGGTTATGGGTTAAGTTTAGGGTTAGGATTAGGGTTATGGGTTAGGGTTATGTTTATGGTTATGGGTTAGGATTCTGGTTAACGGTGATCCTGGCTTGAGGGTCGGGGAGAGCTTTGGGTTTGGGTTTGGGTTTGGGTGAGAGGAGCCACCACGAGGCCATGAACGCCACATGTCCAGTGAGGCGCCTTCTCCTGGGTCATTTTTGGTGGAACCCACCAGTCCCAGCTGCTCCTTTTGGGGAGCAAAACAAGGTCTCATCCCTCTGCTCTTGTGGAATTGATTCCTCTTATCCATGTGAAAACACTGAGTTTTCCCCCTAAACATTACAGAATCCGTTTTCCAACAATTCAGGATAGACCCTGATGGTCTCTGTGTTTTAGATTTAGGGGGAAAATCCCCAGTTTAATATTTTTTTTTTGTCTCTGCCTGAAAACACCTTCATTTCCACCAATGAAGTGCAGAAAAACCACCAAAAGAAAGAACCATCACATTTTCTACTCCAGACCACCCAGGTTTGGKTTTTGGCCCAAAATATTCCCATTGATCTTAAAGATGAAGCAGGATTATCCCTTGCATGGTGAAATGGGGCTTTAGGAAAGATCCTGATTTGCTGTGGGAGGCTGGGTCGGGTTATTTTTAATACAGGGAAAAATATCCCAGGCTCTGGCAGGGAAAACAAAATCYCCGATCTCATCTGAGTCAGGTGCAGGGGACTGAAGGAGGGGCGCTGAAAGTTAATTTTAATTTTATTTTTTTTGCCGTCCTTGTGGTTTCTTAGAAGGTTGTGGATGGATGGGAATTCCTGGGTGAGGCAATCAGAGCCGATGATTCATTCCCAAAGTACCAAAATGAGCCGGCTCGGAGCCTCGGAGGAGAACACTGCATGAAATCAGAGCTTTTTAGAGGATTTTTCAGAAGAAATGGTGATTTCTTCTCTCYKAACACACTTGGATTTATTCTAATTACAGCCCAYRGCTCCCTTCCAAYCCAACCYRTTCCAGGATTYATGTTTTCCACAGAAATTTCTGGATTTGTGTTTTCCACGGAAGTTTTTTGATTTACGATTTCCACAGAAATTTCTGGAATATGTTTTTCCACARAACTTTTTGGATTTATGATTTCCGCAGAAATTTCTGGATTTACAATTTTCACAGAACTTTTTTGATTTACGATTTCCACAGAAACTTCTGAATTTATGTTTTTCCAAAGAATGTTTTGGATTTATGATTTCCACAGAAATTGTTGGATTTGCGATTTCCGCAGAACTTTATTGATTTACAATTTCCACATAAATTTCTGGATTTATGTTTTTCCAGAGAACTTTTTGGATTTACACTTTCTACAGAACTTGCTGGATTTACGATTTCCACAGAACTTGTTGGATTTATGATTTCCACAGAATTTGTTGGATTTATGTTTTTCCACAGAACTTGTTGGATTTATGATTTCCACAGAAGGTTTTCTGGATTTATGTTTTATCAACAGAACTTTTTGGATTTATGTTTTCCACAGAGATTTAGGGATTTATGTTTTTCCACAGAACTTTTTTGGTTTATCATTGCTGCAGAAATTTCTGTATTTGTGATTTCCACAGAGCTTTTCTGGTTTATCATTGCTGCAGAAATCTCTGTATTTGTGATTTCCACAGAGCTTTTCTTGGATTTACAATTTCCACAGAAATTTCTCGATTTATGATTCCCACAGAACTTTTTGAATCTATGATTTCCGCAGATATTTTTGGACCTAGGATTTCCACAGAACTTTTTGAATTTACAATTTCCACTGAATTTCTGGATTTACAATTTCCACAGAAGGTTTTTTTGGGGGATTTTGACCTCAAGAAGGGCTCTCCAAACCCTCTGCCACCAGAGGAGAAGTCTCTGACTGGYGCTTCCACCACAACCGGGAAACAATCGTGACCAACACACGGAATTTCCTCCACCTGGAAACACCTCYTGGATGGAATCCACCCCTCAGAGACACAAAACCCAACAAATTCCTGTCGGATCCATGCTGGAAAAGCAGAAAAAATGAGCTGGGCCAGGAACTGACAGCATTTCATCAACCTGGCCCCAAAAATTCCAGGGGATTTCAGGAAGTGCTGATTTTTTGGCAAGGCAAATCATCACCGGTGAAATATTTACACTCCTGACAGCCTCATAATCGGAAATGCCGGCAGAGAGGGATTTCAGCGGCGTTTTTCAGAATGGGAGCGACAGCTGAGAAATTAGAGAGGGGTGATAAAGTTTTCTGAGGCAATTGCACAAAAAAAGGAGCTGGAAAACAGCCTGGGATCCATCCCCCCGCCAAAAACGGGGTCTTGATGTTATCAGAGTAATCCTTGGAGGAATCTCCCATCCTACAGAATTTAAAAGGAGTAAATTCCACTGGGATTTCATAGGAAAAAGTGCATTAAAATCTGCATTTGTGATGGAAAATGATGACCTTTCCATAGGGTTGGAGCAGCAGAATTCCATGGCACAGCCAACATTTCCACAGGGTTTTTTTAACACTTCCAGGGAAGGTGACTTTAAAATCACTTTTAAGAGTTCACACCCCATTTTGAGATTTTTTTTTTCCCTCAGACCATCAGAAATTTCATTATCACTCAGAATAAAAGCCCTTTACAACCGCCTCACTCCTCCTGTGGGGCCAGGCTGTGATCAGCTTTCCTTCRGCATTATTTTGATTAATTTAATAATTTGAACTCCTGAATTCTTCTGTTGCAGGGGGGGGTTTTCATCCCTTTTCTCTCCACCTGATCTGCAGCAATAGTGAGATCCCTGAGGACTAACAACCCATTTTTCTTTCAATTATGGAAATTCATTGACAAAGGCAAAGATTTACTCCTGACATCGCACCCAAACACAAAACCTGCAGCTGGAGGAGAAAAAAAAAGATGATTTTGTTACTCAAAAATTKCTTTCTCAAAAAAAACCCTCAATTTTTTTTCAGTTGTTACATAAAAAACAACCAAGCAAACCTCTTTTAACAGGGGAATTTTGTTCTCAAATCCTGGCTCCTCTCTGATCAAAATGATCGGAATGAACAAAATGATCAAAATTATCAAAATGATCCAGTTCTCTTCATTATCAGAAAATTCCCAAAAGAGCGGTACCAGGAGCATCTCAGCAGAGAGATTAAATCATTTTAACAATTATGTGGATTTTAATAATGACGATGGGATGCAGCCCACAGACCCCTAAATTTGTTTGGGATTTTTTGGATAAAAAATAAACCCAAACAATTGCTTTTTTTTTTTTTTTTTTTTTTTTTTTTTTTTTTTTTTTTTTTTAATTTTTCTGAATGTGGGAACATCCCTAGAAGTTCTGGGTGTGCTTTAAACACTTCGGTGATGGCAGAGGATCGAGTCCCTCCCACTGTGTTCAGGTTGTCCATTTGGGATGGAGCCATGGGAGAAGCAAAGAGAGTTTCTTTGCAGTCAACAAGATAATCAGTTGGATTTTTGTGGAAAGGAGTCAACGAGGAATTTGTGATGCCAGGAACAGGTGGAAAATGGGAAATAAGTTGTCAAAATCAAGCACAAATTACTCCTCCCTTGTGCAAATCTCCTAAACCTATTGATAGAGAAAAATTTATCCCCAAATCCTCATGAATTTGSGAAGTTCTGACAAATGAGGAGGCCCCGAAAGAGCTGCTGCTCCTGAGGGTGTGGAATCTCTGTGGCAGATCCACCAGGGGCACCCAAAACCCCCAAATGAAATCAAACAAAAGCTGGGCAAGACCATTCAAAAATAAATTTTCCCCAAAAGAGATGCAATTTCTGAAAGCAATCAACCCTGGAGGGAGGGAAATGGCAAATTYCTGTCACTCGGAGTCCTAAATCATGGTTTGATTTCTTTCTGAAACACCTCCAAGAGCTCCCAGGGACRTTCACGGGCTGAGCGAGGCAGATGTTGGGGAGGGAAAGTTTTCCGTCCTCTCTTTCCCAATTTTCCAAACTGATTCCTCTGGCCTGGGGAAAGGATTGGCTCTAAACAAAAAGTAAAAACCCGAATGAGAGGCTTCTCCCAGGAATTTGAGGGAGTTGCCACCAAAATCCAGTCCTGCCAGAATGACATAGTTTAAAAAAATGAAGAAAAATATTCAAAATCTGTGAGTGGAACCTAAATTTGGAAGGTGGGAAAAAATGAGGTGGAAATGCCAATTGTTCAGGCCTTGAATTCTTCTGAATAATCTGGAAAACACAGGGGTTAAGGGCAATTTAAATTTTTTTTTTCAGTATCTCAGTAACACTCACTAAAATAAGGGGTCTTGGGATTTTTCAAAGAAGAAACCTCAGGCTGAGCAAGGAAATGGGGGAAAAAACCCCCATAAAGCTCTCAGCAATTACTACAGCAGGAGGAATTAATAAGGATTACAAAATAGGGATTTTTTAATAAATAATAGACATTCTGTGTATTTAACATTTAACAAGATGTCGACAAAATTCACCACTTTAGTGAACACCACAGTTCAAAAAAAAGGAAGAAAAATATTCAAAATCTG
>NW_026624169.1:56241-58434 GCF_030028575.1 Malurus melanocephalus
CCAAGGCCAGGCTGGAGACACCCTGGGACGGCGGGAGGTGTCCCTGCCATGGCAGAGGTGGGATGGGATGGGATTTAAGGTCCCTCAAACCCAACCCAACCCAACCCATTCMATGATGCCATGATTTTACAGGATCTTCCATTCCAACCTGTTTGCCTGTGACTGGAATTTCCCTGTGACGGATTTAATGGAAGCCACCATCGTGAATTCAATGAAACCTCAGGGCCCTGGGATCGGGAAGATGCATATAGATGAATATTCCAGAATATTTCAGTATCCTGGTGGTTGGGAGAGAATTCTGCTCCAACCCCACTGAGGTGAGGGGGATTTCACATCAACTCCTGCRCCTGAAATTTTCCTGAGGCAGGAAAAAAGGGAGGCACAGGAAAAAACCTTGGAATAGAATTAAATCTTTTGGATCTTCCTGGATTCAATTACTGAGGGAAAAACAAGGAGATTTGGGTAATACAACGTTCCCACCCAGGAATCTTCAGGGGATTTTTCCAGATGTTTTCTCCATTTGTTTTATTTCCTTTTTCATGTAAGATTATTATTATTTTTTTTTTCCCTGAACAAGTTTTCCGCCGGCTCAGGAAGGATCTCGTTCAGCGCCACGGGGAAAAATCTGCATTAGCGGGAGGAGAGGAGCTAATGGGATGGGAATTTCTGTTCGGATTCCGACCTGGATGCTGAACAAGCCGGAGCATTTATTCACAATCCCCACGGAAAACCTCGGGGAGTTCGGCAGCTTTCCCCTCTCCAGCTCATTCCTGTCTCTGCTTCYGGGGAAAAGTGCTTGAAYRGAAGATTAAACYRCTCGGAGAAGATTCCGGAGGCAAATATTTGTAAATCCTGCCATTCCCAAGTAGTTTTAAGAGATTTGGGGCAAAATCACCCAGAATTAGACAAAACTCCCTTGATAATTCCCATCCCAGAGGGGGCTGGAGTTGAGGAATTACCTCTTTGGGGTTCGTTTTCAGCAGGGTTTGGGGTTCTCTCCCTCTGCTGCCCCCAAAGTGCATTTCCAGAGCTCTTTGTGATGGAAATTGTTGGATGGATCCACCCCCTAAAAAGGGATATTCCAGCAATTCCTTCCCCTCAAGATTTCAGCCCTGAAAAAGAGAACKTAGGGCAGCTGGGAAAACCTGGAGAGCCTCCCATAGACAAAAATCTCTTTTCCATGGAAATTTTTCCTCCAGGACGTGTTTTTGGGGCTGTGGGAAATGAAAGCAGAACGCCGCATGCGCAGTAAAGTTCMTTTCTTCAACGAAAGAACTCCAAATTCACCCTGGCCCCACTTGACACGAGCAGAAAAAATCGGAATTTGAGGTCTTGGAGGTTATTTTAATTCCGAGCAAAAATAGGGTTTGAGGTCAGCTACCCTTCGGATCCAGCGTTTGTGCGGAACGTTCTGGAGCTCCTCTTTCCCGCGGTTCGGCGGGGTGAAGCAGCAGGGGATGGGCTCTTTGTTTCTTCCTCTGGACCAGTTTTATCCAGATTTTATCTGAATTTTACCCCAATTCTGCCTCTCCCACAGTCTCCAACAGCAGCAGCCTCTTGGGTGGGCACTGCCARGATTCAACCTTTTCTTTCAAAATTAATTCTGGTGCTCCCAATCCCTGATTTTCTGTCCAGGGTGTTGCTCCCTGTTGTTCCCATCTCCTCCAAGCCCTGAAATCCTGAAGTTTTTTCCATCAGTGGGGTTTTTATAAATATAAAATAAAATATAAAAATAAAGTGATTTTCCCTCCCACCCCGACAAGCGGCAGCTCCGTGGAGTCCTGCCCAGGTCCTGTGCTCAAGCTGGGAGGTTGAAATTTATTTATTTTTTGAATTTGTCTCTCAATTCTGACCCTTTTTGCCTCTCAGCAGTGGGAATAAAGTAAAGTAAAATAAAATAAAATTTAAAAGAAATAAAATACAGTAAAATAAAATAAAATACAATAAAATAAAATTAAACAATACAAAACAAAATAGAATAAAGTAAAGTAGGATAGAATAGAATATTCAGTTAGGTTAAATTAAATGCTAAAAATTAAAATAAAATGAATTTAAATTTGTTGAAATAAATTAAATTAAAAAAAWTAAAATAAATGCAATTAAGTTAATTCAAATTTTGAAAATAGAATAAAATTAAACTAAACTAAAATAAAAGAGCAAAATAAAAGAAAATAAAATAACAAAATTAAATAA
>NW_026624169.1:58767-60400 GCF_030028575.1 Malurus melanocephalus
GAAGGGTTGGATGAAAGTGGTCACCCACACTTGTTTGGAACGGGGAGAAATAAAAATTTCCCCTCCTTGACATTCTCGTTCCTGAGGAGACATTTTGGGGGAGTTTGCAGCAAGAAATGGGATTTTTGAGTGTCTTGTTTTGGGTCAAATTGTTGAGGTTTGGAGAGGTTTGTTCCCTGCTGAGGGATTTTTTTGGTAATTCTTTGGGGGGTTCTGAACACGCCTCGTTATCCATGATCACCTTGTGGTTATCCATTATAATTTCCTCTTTATCCACGATCATCTCCTGATTATCCATTATAATTTCCTCCTTATCCATTATAATTTCCTCATTTTCCATCACCATCTCCTGGTTATCCATTATAATTTCCTCATTATCCATTATAATTTCCTCGTTTTCCATCACTATTTCCTGGTTATCCATTATCATTTCCTGGTTATCCATTTCAATTTCCTCATTTTCCATCACCATCTCCTCATTACCCATTATCATTTCCTCATTACCCATTATAATTTCCTCGTTTTCCATCACCATCTCCTTGTTGCCCATTATCCTCTCCTCGTTACCCATTTTAATTTTCTCATTATCCATCACCATCCCGATCCTTTTCTTTCCCTTTTCCTTGGGATCAAATAATGGAATAAACCAGATTTTTTGATCTCCTGCCTCATCCTTGTTGTTTCCTCCCCAGCCCTTCCCATCTCTTCCAAAATTTATAATTTTRGAGCTTGAATTGAACATTTCCGGCAGAAAATCGAGGTCTGGTTTTGCCTTCCCGCTTTCCTGGAGCTCACACGGATCCCTGGAATATCTCTGGGCAGGGCACGGCCCCCATTTGCAATAAAGCTCCGGTGACCAGAAAAACCAGAGCAGCCTTTCTGCCCCAGAAAGCAATTAAAGATTTTAATTAATACTTGAGGGCCACGCCGGCTCCGGTGAAACGAGCGCCAAGGTCTCCTCGTTTGGGGCCCGGGAGTGTCCTACATTTGCTGCTAATTAAAGCAGTGATTTGATATTAAAAAAACAATTAAAAAAAAAAGGAAATAAAAGAAGGAATCCAGAGTCAAAGTGATGACTAAACATCCTTGGGTCTGTTTTAYGGCTGGTGGTAAATGCAAATTGGCGGCGCCTCGGAAATGGAAATAGCGATGGAGAAATCGGATTTATTTTCTTGCCTCCTATAAATACCTTCGTGTGTGGGGAGGGTTTGCTCTGGGATGTTTAAGGGGTTCATCAGCGCAACAAAATTCACAGAAATTCAAGGAAAATGGTGCTGGAATGAAAGGAATCTCTGGGTATTTGTGTGGCTTCTGGGTGGAAGCAGCACCTGACACCAATTTTCTTTTTTTTTCCTTTTAAGTTGATTTGATTTTTAGAACTCATTTAAAAACCGAATCTTGTGTTCCCTTGACATGCTGCCTGTGTTCAGAGGTTCTCTGATCCCACTGGATGGATTTCATAGGGCCTGGTTTGCTTTTAGGAATGGGTTTTTCGCTTTTTTTGGAATTCCCATCCTCCGTCCATCAGGGAGGATGGACAACGTGATTCCAGATGGGACCAGGTGTCCAAAACTCTTCAGCTCTAAGGTTTCCAAAGGTTTGGGTCATAGATTTCCCAAGGATTTTGTAAAAT
>NW_026624169.1:61266-63037 GCF_030028575.1 Malurus melanocephalus
TCCTCCCTGCCATAAATCCGGATGGGAACTTGCCCTGAAAACGGCTTTAAAAACAACCCGAGACCAGACACATTTATGGGATCGCGACCGCGCTGCTCCGGGATGAGAGGGAGTTCACTGCCCTCGTATTTTTTCCGTGGGAAACCAGAGTGGGCTCCCCTYGCAGCCCGTGATGGATGGGATAAARCAGCCRGGGASTTTGGTSCAGGTGATTTATGGGAGCCCTGMACTCACCTGGTTTTCCTCTCGGTCTCATCCTGCAGTGCCAGGGAGGACATAAACAACCGCTGACCCTCCCAGGAGTGGACAACCACTGACCCCTGGGCTTCTCCATGGGATTGATCCCAAATTCCTGGCATGGAGGGAGCTTTGGGGAGAGAATAAAGGCTTTTGTGCTCTCTCTGCAAGGGAAGGGTTTTTCCGTGGGATTGATCCCAAATTCCCGTCACAGAGGGAACCTTTAGGGGGAGGACGAAGGGTTTTTTGTGCTCTCTCTGTGCATGGGGAGGGCTTTTCTGTGAGATTAATCCCAAATTCCTGGCATGGAGGGATCTTTGGGGGGAGAAGGAAGGGTTTTGTGCTTTCTCTGTATGTGGGGAGAGCTTTTCCATGGGATTGATCCCAAATTCCCGGTGTGGAGGGAACTTTTGGAGGAGAGGGAAAGGTTTGGTGCTCTCTCTGTACATGGGGAAGGCTTTTCTGTGGGATGGATCCCAAATTCCTGACGTGGAGGGAACTTTGGAGGGGAAAAGGAAGGGTTTTATGCTCTCTGCACATCGGGGCCATCTGAACTTTACAACAACTCCAGAGTGATTTTTGCCTTTTTCCTTCTCTATAAGTGTATMGTTTCTATATTTATCACCTTCCCAGGACTTTTCCCTCCCCTTTTCCCCATCTGGGAATCCAAACCCATTCCAGAGCTCCACAAGGTCCCTCTCCTGTCCTGGTTCTTCCTGGGATCCAAGGCTGAGAATACGGTATTTGAGACCCATTTTCATAAAAAAATACAGCTGGGACTGAGGGTGGGGAGCTCCAGAGAAGGGGCTCGGCCTGGGGGGAATTGCATCACCACTGATTCTCCTAATTGGTGCTTTTTATCAATTACGCTAATTTCCTAAAACCCATCAAACTGTATTCACCCCTGTTGGGGTGAGTTTTATGGAAATTCTTCCATGGCTGCCACAGAGCTCCAATAAAGTCCCGCTTTTATGTCACCTCCTGTCCTAAAATCACGAATTTCATTTCTAGATTGAAAAAATGACAAAACCGAATTTTCTGCAGCTTTTCCCTGCGTTACAGACCCCGCCTGTGCTCTGCAAATGAATTATTTGGGCTTTTTGAGGGCAAATCAACTTCCAGCTCGGAGAGAAAAGGTTGAGTGCCTCAACGAGGGGAGTTCAGGCGCTGTAATTACAATTTTCATGGCGTTTGTGGCCTTGACAAAGTGTTTTTAATGCAATAATTGCCGGGTTATGCACAGAGCCTTGTCTGCTGTGACCCAGCCGGGTTAACGGCCAGGCTCCATGGCCTTGGAGGGCTTTTTAAACCAAAATATTAATTTCCAACCAAAATATTCTTTTCCAACTTAATTATTCTTTTCCAAACCCAGATATTCTCTGAAATCACTGATCAAACCCATTTTCTGCCCAAAAAAGCAGGGTTTGGTCACTCTGGTTGTGGAGGCAATGACCCCATCCAGCAGGACAGGGAGAGGCCTGGGCTGGGTCAGTGGGGGATTTTAGGGTCCAAAAGCAGAATGGAAATGGTTCAG
>NW_026624169.1:67157-75736 GCF_030028575.1 Malurus melanocephalus
AAATGTTTGTTCCAGGTTCGGCAGCCAAAGAGCTCTTAATCATTGATGGTGGGCGTGGGGTGGAGGGAGGGGAAGGCTCAGGGGAGATTTGGAGGTAAATTGTGGAGTTTTGGGGGGAAAATTGTGGAGATTTGGGGGAAAATGGTGGAGTTTTGGGTGAAAAATTGTGGAGTTTTGCATGAAAAATTGTGTAGTTTTGCATGAAAAGTTGTGCAGTTTTGGGGTAAAAATTGTGGAGATTTGGGGGGAGTTTTCAAGGCAAATCGTGGAGTTTTCAGCTCTGCCCCTTTTCCTCCTCCATCAGCACAAGGGGTTGTGGTGTCCTCCTCTCTGAGGCTCTTTGAACTTTCCAGCCTCCCTGCATCAATTTTAGTGAATTCCTTGGGATTTTAAGTCTTCTAACGCTGCCAGATTTCAAACTCAGGACCTTCCCTGGCATCTTGATCTGCATGGAGTATGGAGAGTACTCAGTAACAGACAACAACCCAGGTGTTTGTTTTATTTAAAAAAAAAAATATAAAACCAATTTCCAAACAAGCAGGGCCACAAACAAATATCAAAGCTCAAAAGGAAGAGCCTGAGCACTGTCAAGGGACAAAACTCCATCAGAAGTGTCCTTCAGGCAGAACCCTGTGGCTTTGATGGGCAGGGACACCTTCCACCTCTGACCCCCACTGAGTGTAGAGAGACCTCAGGAACAGACAACAACCCAGGTGTTTGTTTTATTTAAAAAAAAGAAATTAAAACTCAATTTCCAAACAAGCAGGGGCATGAGCAAATATCAAAGTCGCAACTTAAGAGCCCGAGCACTCTTGAGGGAGGCGGCTCCATCAGAAGTGTCCTTCAGGCAGAGTCCCATGGCTTTGATGGGCAGGGACACCTTCCACCTCTGATCCCCAAGAATGTGGAGAGAACTCAGGAACAGACAACAACCCAGGTGTTTGTTTTATTAAAAAAAAAATAAAAAATTATAAAACCAATTTCCAAACAAGCAGGGACATGAGCAAATATCAAAGGCTGAAAGGAAGAGCCCGAGCACTCTCGAGGGACGCGGCTCCATCAGAAATGTCCCTCAGGCAGAGCCCAATGGCTTTGATGGGCAGGGAAACCTTCCACCTCTGATCCCCATGGAGTGTGGAGAGAAAACAATCAGGTGTTTGTTAGTTTTGGTTTTTTTTTAATAATTATAAAACCAATTTCCAAACAAGCAGGGCCACAAACAAATATCAAAGCTCAAAAGGAAGAGCCTGAGTGCTCTCGAGGGACAAAACTCCATCAGAAGTGTCCTTCAGGCAGAGGCCCGTGGCTTTGATGGATAGGGACACCTTCCACCTCTGATCCTCACAGAATGTTGAGAGACAACAACCCAGGTGTTTGTTTTATTAAAAAAAAAAAATAAAAAAATATATATATATATATATATAAAACCAATTTCCAAACAAGCAGGGATACAAACAAATATCAAAGCTGGAAAGAAAGAGCCCAAATGCTCTTAAGGGAGGCGGCTCCATCAGAAATGTCCTTCAGGCAGAGCCTTCAGGCTTTGATGGGCAGGGACACCTTCCACCTCTGATCCCCATGGAGTGTGGAGAGATCTCAGGAACAGACAACAACCCAGGTGTTTGTTTTATTAAAAAAAAAAATTATAAAACCAATATCCAAACAAGCAGGGACACAAACAAATATCAAAGCTCAAAAGGAAGAGCCCAAATGCTCTTAAGGGAGGCGGCTCCATCAGAAATGTCCCTCAGGCAGAGCCCGATGGCTTTGATGGGCAGGGAAACCTTCCACCTCTGATCCACAAGAGCGTGGAGAGAAAACAATCAGGTGTTTGTTTGGTTGTTTTTTTTTTAATAATTATAAAACCAATTTCCAAACAAACAGGGCCACAAACAAATATCAAAGCTCAAAAGGAAGAGCCTGAGYGCTCTCAAGGGACAAAACTCCATCAGAAGTGTCCTTCAGGCAGAGCCCCGTGGCTTTGATAGCTGCCCATATTTGATCCAATCAAGCTATTGATCCTTAGCGTGAAAGTTCAATCCAGGCTATCGGCGCYGCGAGAGCGGCACAATAAAACCCCTGCTCCTTTTGATCTCTGCTGAAGCATTTCATCTTGACATTTGGTAAATGCATCAGCAGATTGCTTCCAACGAGGAAAAGGGGCTTTAAAAGCTTTACTGGAAAAGCAAAGCTCCCATAAAAAATTCAGCTTTTACATTTGTTAACTTCCCCCCTTCGCTGCTTTTCATTAWGCGCGTGGCCCGGCCAGGTATTGTTATTATTATCAATTCCATTTTCAGCAGGATTTGGAGACCTGAATGGGTTTCTGAGGAAATATCCTTGGCTTCATTCTCAGGAGAGGTTTTCAGGAGGGTTTATCTGCTGCTGCACCTTCGCAGTCAATCKCTCCCAAGGACCCCTCCCGACCCCAATCTCGCGATGGGAACGGGGGGGTCTGAGCAGGAGGACCCCAAAAACACATGGTGAGGTCAGAGAGCAAATAAAGAATGGAGAGGGGAATGGAAAGGATATTTTCCATCATCTGATATTCTGTAGTGGCCGGGACGGATTGTTGGCACAGCGACACCTCAGCAAAGCGGGAGAAAAGAGCAAAATTTCCCATTTTATTGCTGTTAGTCGGGGTGAAATTGGGTGAAAGTGAGGACGAGGTCAGGCTGGGCGGGGCTTGGAGYAGTCTGGGATKGTGGGAGGTGTCCCTGTCCAYRGCACRGGTGGCACTGGATGCAATTTAAGGTCCCTYCCAACCCAAACCAKTYCAAAATTCCATAAATAACACAGCCCAAATCACAAATATTTTTCACCGTTTAGAGCTGAGCTTTAGAACTGGCTCTGCACTGAATTTGCTCCCTTTGCCCATTTTGRGGAGAGTTTTGAACCCACCAGAGGAGGYCTCTGACAAACCAGCCTGGCTTTGAGGTGAGCTGGGGCTGAGGAGGCTGCAGGATTCACTGACCTGCTCAGGTCCATGGTGACACTTTCTGCCAGCTCCTCACTGAAATCCTCGACACTGATCCCAACACAGAGCCATTGTTCTTTTCTCACTCCTCAGCATCTTCCAGAAGCCAGAGAAAAAACAATTTTTTTTAAAATTAAAAAATAAATCTGGACAGTGGCAGATAGAAAGAGAGAATCCCAGAAAGGTTTGGGTTGGAAGGGCCTTAAAGCCCAGCCATGGGCAGGGACTCCTTCCACCATCCCAGGTTTCTCCAAACCCCATCCAGCCTGGCCTTGGACACTTCCAGCGATGGCACAAACTGAGGCAGGAGTGCCGTGGCCCTCGCTATCTTACAGCTGTGTGTGTGGGCTGGGCTCGGACGCAGCCTGGGCTCAGACAGACTGAACAGTGCAGGCTCGGATTAAGTGACGCAGCCAGCCAYGGAGATGAACGGGATTGGACAAATGAAGCTGATCACCAATTATAGAAAGGAACATGGTACGTGGACATTGGAGACTGCCTGGCCATGTGATCTGGCTAAAGCAWGTGTGATWGGTGTAATTGGATATGCRGGAGATAAGAAAAGTGTATATAAAGCATGCTAGTTGCTAGTAGGAGCTAGAGCTGAAATCAGAAGATTAATAAAGAAGAACCTGGACCTGCCTCTCTTAGAGTTCGCATCGTCTTTCCTGCGGTGGGCGGTTACACAGGAGGAGGGGAATTGAGGGTAATCTTCTTTATAGGGTCAGGTTGCTGGGAAATACGAAATCAGGTCTGGAATTTACTCCCTGTCTGGCTGGTGAGCTTGAGCAGGAGRCAAAGGATACCCTCCCACAAGAGCAGAGCTGCATTCTCCACCCCACTCGTGTTTATTTAGTGAATGATGTCAGAGTTCAGGAATTTCTCCCCTCCAGGGCAACATCAGCTGCTCCAAAGCTGTTCTGTTATTCCCTGATCCCTTTCCCCCTGATCTTTCCTCCCCTGAAAGCACAAATCCCATAAAAACCCCAAATGAGATCATCGGGCTGGGCTGAGGTTCAGCTCTGACTCTGCTCAACCCCACAAGATCAAACCCTGACTGTGTCCCARCCCTAAACTTGGGACTGCACAACCTCAGGGTGGCATTCCCGGCTGGAATCAGCTGATTTGGTTCACACAGATTTATTAATTYACATTTTTTAAGGACTGACACCTAATCTGGAGCTTTTGAGAGGACTGAGATGTCGGAACTCTTTTTGTGTTTGATTTTTAAACAATCCAAGACTCCGTTTCTGACATTTTGGCCTCTGCTGCTTTGTAAAAGGGAAAAATAAGAGGGTGGAAGAAAGAGAGGGATGGGAGAGAGAACTAAAAGGGAGGGGAGATGGGAGGGAAAAAAAGGCAACAAAAACATAAATTCTTCAGAGAAATCAACAGGATTGACTCGATTTTTCCCTGCAACAATTCCAGATTTCAGCTGGTGAAGGAACAGGTTTCATAAATCCGGCGTGGTGACAAACAGGCACTTTTTTTGGTGGAAAACAACACTCCAGGTGACCCCTAAGGCTCCTAAAGCCAACAAAAAACTCACTTTTAGACCTTTTAACCCTACCCTGTGCCACTTTCTTCTCTGCAGGGATTCACCTCTGGAAGTAAATGACTCAGAATTACTCCCAGGGCCGTCTGCAGGATTTCAAACACCATTTCAAGGCCTCGAGAAACAGCAGGAGCCACAGGAAAGCAACCTTGAACTCCCAATGTTCCCACACCATTAGGAAATTCACTGAGGAGAGGCTGGGAAAAAAAAAGAAAATAAAGTTGGYGAGCGACTTCAGCTCAAAGCTTTCCTCGGCCTTCTTAGCGGTCAGAAAAGGAGCCCCGCTGAACAGAGATCAGGTGGAAGGACTSGAACAGGAGCRCTCAGGGGAGCAGRGAGGGAAAAAAAACAAAAGAWAAAAAGCTCTTTCCCCTCTCTTTTCCCTCTCTTTTCCCTYYYTTTYCCYTTTTTTYCCCYYCCCYTKRRRSSRARKTTKYAACGGAAAGAACAATCGAGGGATTCCTTTGGAGATGAGAGAGCAGGGGACCAGCGGAGGGAGAAGCTGATCCTTTTCTTGAAAGGCTCCTTTTCTTCCCTTCTCCCTCCAGGAATATCAGAATCAAAGGAAACCTCGTTGGGTTGGCTCCAGCGCTGGGAACTGCCCTGAAATTTTCTGCGGCACAAAACGGGACCCGCAGAAATGTCAGAGCTCTGGGGGCAGCGGTGGAAGAATTCTCTAAACCTTCAGGACAAGCAGGTAACAACCCCAAATCACAAATATTTTTTACCATTTAGAGCTGAGCTTTAGAGCCGTTTCTGCATCGATTTTATTCCCTCTGCCTTCTCTGAGGGGAGTTTTGAACCCACCAGAGGAGGCCTCTGAGAAACCAGCCTGGCTTGGAGGGGAAATCATGTTTAACGAGGTTGATTAGGAAGGAAAGTAATGGAAAACCTGATATCAAACCTGGGTGAGATTGCTGAACATTCCAGGCAGAAGAATTGCACTTTTAATGAGGCTGACTAGGAAAGAGAGTCATGGAAAACCTGATATCAAACCTAAATGAAATGGCAGAACATTCTAGGTGGAAGAATTCCACTTTTAATGAGGTTGATTAGAAAAGAGAGACATGGAAAACCACACTTTAAGCCAGGTGAGATTGCTGGATATTCCCAAACATTCCAAGTGGAAGAATTCCCATTTAATGAGGTTGATTAGAAAGGAGAGTCATGGGAAACCTGACATGAAACCTGGATGAGGTTTCTGAACATTCCTGAACATTCCAGGTGGAAAAATTCCCATTTAATGAGGCTAATTAGGAAGGAGAGTCTTGTAAAACCTGACATCAAACCTGGATGAGATTGTAAAACATTCCAGGCAGAAGAATTCCACTTTTAATGAGGCTGATTAGGAAGGCGAGTCATGGAAAACCTGATATCAAACCTAGATGAGATTTCTGAACATTCCAGGTGGAAGAATTCCACTTTTAATGAGGCTGATTAGGAAGGCGAGTCATGGAAAACCTGATATCAAACCTAGATGAGATTTCTGAACATTCCAGGTGGAAGAATTCCACTTTTAATGAGGCTGATTAGGAAGGCGAGTCATGGAAAACCTGATATCAAACCTAGATGAGATTTCTGAACATTCCAGGTGGAAGAATTCCACTTTTAATGAGGCTGATTAGGAAGGCGAGTCATGGAAAACCTGATATCAAACCTAGATGAGATTTCTGAGCATTCCAGGTGGAAGAATTCCACTTTTAATGAGGCTGATTAGGAAGGAGAGTCATGGAAAACCTGATATCAAACCTGGATGAGATTTCTGAGCATTGCAGGTGGAAGAATTCCACTTTTAATGAGGCTGATTAGGAAAGAGAGTGATGGAAAACCTGACATCAAACCTGGTGAGATTACCAGATATTCCCAAAAATTCCAGGTGGAAAAATTCCCATTTAAGGAGGCTGATTATGAAGGAGAGTAATGTAAAACCTGACATCAAACTTGGATGAGATTCCTGAACATTTCCAGAAATCCTCAGCCGGGGTTGTTATTTCAGATCACCAGGGCTGAGCACAGAGAATTCACCATTCCAGCCACTGTGTAGGACCAAAATCTTTGGGAGGAACAGACCATATTTACGCTAAAAAGAATGCGAGGGGTAAAAAAACCTCAGTTTTAAGCTGAGGATTATTATAAAATAGAGGAGGAAATGTGGTGCTTTGAAGCAGCTGAACGATTCCACTCAGAGATAAGGATCAGTCCTGAGAGCTGGGAAAATCAGCCATTGTTAGCTCAGCTCTGACAGGAATTCCTTCTGCATTGACAGAGTGATGAATTAATGATTGACAGGGTGATAAATTAGTGATTGACAACCCAGGGAAAAAGGAAAAAATCTCTCCAAATGGAGCCATCATCAGGTTTTTTAAAGGCAAAGCCAGGCTGGGCTCTGAGGAGGCTGCACAGGGTGGGAATCAGCTCGTGCTGAGCTCCTCACGGCCGGGATAATGACAATTCCAGGTCCCAAATTCCCCTGGCTCTGGAGATTCCAGAATTTTCATTTTTTGGGGAGGAAAAGCCTCTCTGGAGGCAGAGCAGCAGCCGAGGGAAGCTGGCAGAGCTGTCCCCGTGCTGGGTGAGCRGGAGATGTTCGGTGCCTGGAAAAACATCCGGGCACACAACGCTCCCTYCAGCATTCCCAGCTGGAAAAATGGGCCCAAAATAACAAAAATCTGCTGCAAAATCAACCACAGATAATGCAAAACGGGGGAGGGGGATTGCAGAAGAGGGTGATTATTACGGGATACCAAATTTCTATCTCTGAAAATGTTGGGGCTCCTCTGCTGTGCCCGAAGCTCAACCCCAGCTCGGGTACTCGAGGATTTTGTGTCTCGGCTTCATCCTCTAAATCAAGGTGGAAAAATATTCAAAATAATCCTCGCTCCCCCCACAAAATGTCACAAAACACCCAAAGAAACCTTCAAAATTTGAGAATTAGACAGTGGGGAAAAAGAAAACCAGTCTGAGATTATTTAGGGGAGAACAGAGAGAATTCTATAAATACCTCGGAGAAAAATTTCCAAATTCGGTTTCTGTAGCAGCATGGCCTAAAAAAGAACATTGTCTTACACTTTAAATTCTTCATGACTTAAGTGACTGCGTTCCCAAACTTTCCTGCTGCTTTTCAGCACAGCAGCAGAAGGAGGGGAAAAAAAGGAAAAAAAAAAGATTCCTTGGTTTCTGGGCAAAGCTCTGGAAACCGGTGGAGATACAGGAAATTTTTTGATTTATCTGCTGCCTGACCTGTGTGTGTTCCTGTTTCAGTTTAGAGGGATTTTGGGAAGGAATTCCTGGCTGGAATGGAATTCCCAGAGCAGCTGTGGCTGCCCCTGGATCCCTGGCAGTGTCCAAGGCCAGGCTGGAGCACCCTGGGACAGTGGGAGGTGTCCCTGGGATGGCACTGGGTGGGATTTAATGTCCCTTCTCACCCAAACCATTCCAGAATTGCATGAATTTTCCGGCAAAGATGGCCCTGTAAAGTCCGCGAGAAATAACAGAGACACATCAGAATCCCAAAAATCCCAAAAGCACCTCGAGATCTGCGAGCGGTAAAAGCGATAAATCCTCCTTTAAGCCTTGATCCATCAACAGTGGAACAGAAGCCTTGGAAATTCCATCCGAGGATGTCAGACCAATAAYAACCCTGAAAATTTGGGTTGGATTTTCATGATATTGGTGAATTCATTTGAATTCTGTGATAATCCTTCCTCCTTCCCAGTCCAGCTCCAGCAAAGCTCCCAAGGACATCATCAGTCTTAAATTCCCCAGAATTCTCCAGAATTCTCTAGAATTCCCTYGAATTCCCCAGAATTCAACTCCCCAGCCTGAATTCCTGCAGGAAGGAAATGCTGGGATGGTTTGGGGGCTCAAAAACGCTACTTCAACTATTCATCTGATTTCTAAACTAAATAACTCTTGAGAAACAGCCCATGGGCAAGAAGTTGGCCAAATCCAGGAAATATTCCCAATATTCATGGTTTCAAGGCCTTTCCTTTTGCCATCTGAGTCCAATCTCCCAGCAACGAATTTCTGAAACTCTCAAACCTCTCT
>NW_026624169.1:76026-81859 GCF_030028575.1 Malurus melanocephalus
AAGAAAAAAAAATCGAGGCTCCAATAAATGCTGAGTAACTTTTAATATTTGAAGTAATAGGATTTGGTGCAGTAATTTGTAATTTTTGTGCAAGCAACAGCCAAGATTAATGTCGGGAGTTATTACATGCCATAATTAGAGGCTTTTTTTAGGAGCTGCCTGGCTGGAGGGCCCCTGCCTGTTTGTACAAAAGATAATTATGGGACAAATGGAATTTTCCCGTTCCCCCAGCTCGGCAGGCGCTGCAGATAAACACATCCCTCATTTCCAAGTGCTTGCTCCTTATCCCTGCCTTTGAAGTGTCYCCACCCTCATCAAACCTGGAATTTTCCTTCAGTGCTGGAGCACAGTTTATCGAGGTGTTCGTTAGTGGTACTTGAGTCAGTTAATTAATTGATTTGGGGTGTTTTAGCCTGAAAATCCTCTCTGCTCATTCCCTGACACCAGGCAGGAGATTCTGGTGGTGATGTTCAGGAATTCCCGGAGATCCTGGACGTGGCTGCCCCATCCTCAGGTGGGAAGGGGAGATAAAACCCCTCCCCTGTGCCCCCCTGGTGGGGTCTCTCCTCCAATCCTGGGTGTCCTGGACATGYCACAGCTTTGTCCCCACCCCAGCAGAGACACAACCCAAGCTCGACTGTCCTGAAGCTGTAGAACACCTCTGATCCCATCGGTTTGGTTTGTTTTGGGTGGACTTTGAAGCAATCCTGAATTTTTTTTTTATTTACAACATTTTGCTGCAGTCCCCAGAGCAGTTTTGGCACAAGCCAAAGAGGTTTTTTTTTTGTGGTTTTTTTTTTGGTTTGTTTTTTTTTGTTTTTTTGTTTTTGTTTTTGTTTTTGTTTCCAGTTTATCCCAGTTCCAGAGCGTTAATGGAAATGGAAATCAGACCCTGCTGGTGGATCGCAGGTGTAAATCCACAGGGCAGGTGGAGAGAGGAGTCCAGAGAGGTGAAATCCTTCCCAGGGCAGGGATTGCTCCTGGGAATGTGGGCTGGGGGCTGTTCCCGTTTGTTTGGTCACTTCCAGGGATGGATCACCACAGAGAAAGGCTGCACCCACCTCCCCTTCCTGCAGGTTCTTCCATGGACATTTCTTTCTGAATTAATTTTAATTAAGAGACATTCAGAGCTGTGGATGTTCCTGGATCCATCCCTGACATGTCCCAGGCCAGGCTGGACGGGGTTTGGAGCACCCTGGGATGGTTGGAGGTGTGTCCATGGTGGGGCTGGGATGAGATGATCTTTGAGGTTCCTTCCAACCCAAACCATTCCAAGATTCCATGAGATATTGGGAAAAAATATTGGATGCCCCTGGAAGTGTCCAAGGCCAGGCTGGAAGGGGGTTTGGAGCACCCTGGGACAGTGGGAGGTGTCCCTGTCATGGCAGAGGTGGTATTGGATGAATTTTAGGTCCTTCCAACCCAAACCATTCCATGATTCCACAATCCCACAATTCCACAATTCCATGATTCCACGATTCCACAATTCCACGATTCCACAATTCCACGATTCCACGATTCCATGATTCCATGATTCCATGAAGGTAAACATCTGGAAACACCTCCTGAAATGTTTCTTTTCCTCAGCCCACGATGAGTCCCCTGACACAACAGCCTCCCCCACGGATCCCTGACCTGGAATTATTCAAGTCCCGTTGAACATCCCCAATTAAAAGCCCTCTTCATAATATCATTTTGCATAATTACACCGGATATTCCAGGGCCTGATCCTCCTTTCCCCTGGAGTGTTTCCAAACCACCTGAAAGGGCTGAGATTTACCCCCATTTTACACCTGAACAGTTTTTAATTTTCTTTCATTTCCAATCCTTCCCTCCTCCACTGGCCAGCTCTGAGCTGGGGGCACCCACTGCTGCCGAAGCTGCACAAAAAGGATCATTTTCACCAATATTTACAAAAAAGAAAAAAACCCAAACCAGCAAAAAAAAAAACCTAAACAGAGGCTGCGGGCAGCTGTCCTCATTTAGGACGCTGTAAAACATCGTTAGTTTAATTGCATGTGTGTTCAAACCGAGCGTTCCGGCGGTTATTCCGAACGCGCAGCTTGGTGCAGAAAATGAACACAATCAATTTCCTCCAAAAGCCTCAGCGATGAGTAAATCAACACCATTTACAAATCGCATTACGGGCACTCCCGACGATTTCTGCCATCGGATCCGAAAGGGAGAAGTTTGGTGGCGAATGTTTCGGGGGAAGAGCCGATTTTGGGCTTTGGGATTTGGGGAAACGCTGGAATTCTCGCAGCAGCTGAAGCCCGTGGCCTTCTCTGCTTCCCAGCTCATTATTTATGGGAGTTTTGTGGGCTGACACTTTAAATAATGCTCTTCTTTTAGAAGGGAAGAATAATGCAGGGAAAAGGATCTGTTAAGCACAAAGCGTCGCATAAAATTTGTCAAAGCTTAATATTTTGGGAATAAACTGGAATTAAAGAACTCCTGGTGTGGGGGGAAGTGGCTGAGCTGGTGTTGGGAGCCCCTTGACCATCAAAAACACCCAGAACAGAAAATTCCTTTTCGTCTCTGCAAAGGAATTTGATTTTTAGCTCTGATTCTGCACATTCCCAGGCAAACACCTCCCCCATCTCCTCAAATCCTCCCATTATTTCCAAGCACCTGAAGAGTAAATTCACTTCAATGCATAAAACATTGTTTTATTTTTTGTATTTATTAAATATTATTTTAAAAAATGGAAAAAATCCTCACTGTATATTCCTTTAAGTGCCTCAAAGTTTGGAAAACAGGGACAAATAAAAAAAAAATTTTGGAAACCAGGGCGGGTGGGTGACGGGAAGGGACATTTTCGCTGCTTTATTTTCTGCCCGTTTGTGGGATGAAACAAAACTTCCAGGGGAAAAAAAAAAAACTTCCAGTGAAAAATCTTCAAACCCCACATATTTATCAGCGATGACAAACCGAGCCAAACATTCCCATCCAGCTGATTCTGCAGCCATGAGTCGTTCCCGGAATATTTTTTGGAAAAGAGGAAAAGGAGAAGCCCGATTTGTACAACCACTGACCTCACCTGGATCATCAGGTGGTGAATTTTGGATTCGGAACTGGAATTGGGAGTTTTAGATGCTGAGGGCAGAGGAGATTCTTGCTCAAAGGTTCTAAAGGAGTCAGAATAAAACCATGGAATGATTTTATGGGTTGGAATTTTATGGGCGACCATTGACCGTGTCCTCAAATGCCACATCCCAGGGGATGGGGATTCCACCCCTGTGCAGGGCTGGAGAACCCTTTGGATCCAGGAATTTTCCCCAATATCCCACTTGAACCACCTCTGGCATTCCGGAAGGACTCGGACACGTTCCCAACCCCAGCAGCCGCACAGAGTTTGTGCAACAAAAAAGAGCTTTATAGGGCTACTCCATCCTGTCACAAAAAAATTTATTAGGGCCAAAAAGGGCTTTATAGGGCCACTCCATCCTGTCCGAAAAGGGTTATATAGGGCCACTACATCCTGTCAAAAAAAGGTTTTATTAGGGTCAAAAAAGGGCTTTATTAGGGCCAAAAAGGGTTTTACTGGGGCCACTCTGTCCAGCCAAAAAAAGGTTTTACTAGAGCCAAAAAAAGGCTTTATTTGGGCCACTCCATCCAGTGAAAAAAAGACATTTTTAGGGCCTCTACATCCTGTAAAAGGGGCTTTATTAGGGCCTATCTGTCCAGTAAAGAAAGGAATTTATAGGGGAACTGAACCAGTTTAAAAAGTGCTTTATTGGGGCCACTCCTTCCAGTCAAAAAAAAGCTTTACTAGGGCCAAAAAAGGGCTATATCAGGGCCATTYCAYCCAGTCAAAAAAGCATTTTATTTGGGCCAAAAATTGATTTTATTAGTGCCAAAAAAGGGCTTTATTAGGTCCAAAAAAGGGCTATATTAGGGCCATTCCATCCAGTCAAAAAAGGGATTTATTAGGGCCAAAAATGGGCTTTATTTGGGCTGAAAAAGGGCTTTATTGGGGCCACTCCATCCTGCCACTGCGTCTGTGTCTGCAGCCAATGGCTCGGAAGATCTGGGCTGAAAGATCCCTCATTTTCCATCCCTGAGCATCCCCGGTGCTGTGGGAAACAGGAACAAACAAAGAACGGGTCAGAGACGGGAGGAGCCGCTCTCCGGGGACGGGGTTTGGGCACAGAGATGAAATAAGAGGTGACAATTTAAAATTAAATAATAAAGGGTACAAAATCAACGGAGAGATTTGTCAAAAAGGGGYGGACACAGACACTGTCAGGAGGGATCCACCCCAAATCTTCATTTTCCTGATTAATTTATTATTTATTAGTAAAAAAGCTTATTATTTATTATTTATATTAATTATAGTAATATATATTTGCATTTTAAAGATATTAATTAGTTATTATTTATTGTTTACATTAATTATATGGATATATACTTGTTATCCATATTAAATAGGTTATTATTTATTACTTATTACCTATGTATTAATTATTATATTAATTTTATTTATAGTTATTATTTATAGACACTGCAACACATCTTGTAGCCCCTATCAAGAGGGATCCACCCCAAATTTTAATTCTCCTGATCAATATATTAATTATTAATAAATAGGGTTATTATTTACTATTTATATTAATTGTAGTGATATATATTTGTATTTTATAGATATTATTTATTATTTATTATTTACATTAATTATATTAGTATATATTTATATTTGTTATCTATATTAAATAGGGTTATTATGTATAATTTATTAATTCTTCTTCTTATTATTTGTTACATATTAACTATATTTATAGTTATTGTTCATATTAAATAGGTTTATTATTTATTAAGAAAAAGGGTAATTAATCCCCAAAATAATATTTAGCGCTGGATCTTCTCCAGATCTTTTTCCCTGTATTTTTGACCTGGAGTTCCACAAAATGAAACAACTCCATCGTGTCCCCAAATTCCTCCTTTACGAATCCAGAGCTTGTTTATATCCACTCGACTTCATCAACGGAGGCTCTTTGAGGATAATTTAAATGGAAAACCAATCAAATTTTGATACGAGGAAAAATCCGTTGGCAGAAAACGGCTCCGAGTGGATCGTAACTCTCCCGTGCGTTCTCAATGTTTAAGTGAAAAAATATTAATCATAAGGGAAAAAAACCCACGGGAAATGAAATTTATCTGTGTTTTTAGGCTGCCCTGCCAGTGTCGTTCCCTTAAAAGGCTGGAAAATTTTGTGTTAACTCAGGCCTTTTTTATGGCCATCATTTTCCAGAGGGGTTATTTATCCTGATGAATGGGGTGATTTTCACAGYGGGGATAACTGATATTAATGGGGCTGGACTTTGTTTTAGTGGAGAGAAAAGAGAGCGAAGAAAAGGGGATGAAAAAAAGGAGAAAAATGAGAAAAATCGTAATCCAAAGCCCAGCAGAGCCAAGGGGAAAAGATTTTACTGGACCAAACCCTTAAACTGGGATTATTTTCTCATTTTTCACATTGAATTGGTAAATGAATACAATAAATATACAAAAATACAATTGGCAAATGAATACAATAAAAACATTTTTAAGAAGGTGAATGTGTCAAGAGTAGTTTTTACTGAAGAAATTAAGAGGGAGAAGAGAGCCAGATCTGATTGGAGGGGAAAAATTACACCTGTTAGGGAACTCCAAACCCAGTCAGGGATTATTTTCCCACCCCACTATGTCAGGAAACAAAAAATCCATGGCTCCACACTTTTCCTCCACCAAACCAACTCCAGGGTTCAACACGAGGCACAGTGGAGCTCAGTTGGTGGAAAAAAAAAAACCAAACCCAAATTAATTAAAAACTTAAAATTGTAACATTCCTGTGGAG
>NW_026624169.1:83484-85363 GCF_030028575.1 Malurus melanocephalus
GACAGAATGGCCAGAATATCATGGTCCAGGGCTCCTGTCCCAGTGTCTATCAGTGTCATGGCAGATCACCCCGATCCTGGTGATGGAGCTCCAGATCCTTGTCCCCGTCAGGTCCATCCAGCTGGACAGAATGGTCTGAATATCATGGTCCAGGGTTGTCATTCCAGCATCCATCAGTGTCATCTTGGATCACCCCAATCCCACCCCAATCCCGCTGATGGAGTTGGGATCCCTGTCCCCATCAGGTCCATCCAGCTGGACAGAATGGCCAGAATATCATGGTCCAGGACTCCGGTCCCAGTGTCCATCAGTGCCATCCCTGATCACCTCGGTCCTGCTGATGGAGCCATGGATCCCTGTCCCTGTCAGATCCATCCAGCTGACAGAATGGCTGGAATATCGTGGTCCAGTGCTCCCATTCCCACATCCATCAGTGTCATCCCAGATCACCACAATCCCACTGACAGAGCCGGGATCCCTCTCCCCATCAGGTCCATTCCAGCCAACAGAATGGCTGGAATATCGTGGTTCAGGGTTCCTGTTCCAGTATCCATCAGTGTCATCCTGGATAACGCCAATCCCATCCCGATCCCGTTGATGGAACCAGGATCCTTGTATCGGTCAGGTTCATCCAGTCGGACACGGCGAACAGAAGGGTTGGAATATTGGAGTCCAGAGCTCCCATTCCCGCATCCATCAGAGTCATCCCAGATGATCCCGATCTTGCTGATGGAGCTGGGATCCCTGTCCCCATCAGGTCCATCCAGCAAACAGAATTACCGGAATATCGTGGTTCAGGGCTCCCATTCCAGCATCCATCAGTGTCATCCTGGATTACCCCAATCTCACCCCGATCCTGTTGATGGATCCAAGATCCCTGTCCCTGTCAGGTCCATCCAGCTGACAGAAGGGTTGGAATATTGGAGTCCAGGGCTCCCATTCCAGCATCTGTGAGTGCCATCCCGGATGATCCCGATCCTGCTGATGGAGCTGGGATCCCTCTGCCCATCAGGTCCATCCAGCCGACAGAATGGCCGCAATATCGTGGTCCACGGCTGCCATTCCAGCATCCATCAGTGTCATTGTGGATTACTCTAATTTCATCCCGATCCTGGTGATGGAGCTGCAGATCCCTGTCCCCATCAGGTCCGTCGAACTGACAGAAGGGCTGGGAGAGCCTGTGGCGAGCAGCAGAAGGGAGCAGCGGGAATTRCTCCAGAATTTTTTCTTCTCGGCAGGTTGCAGGGACGGAATGTTCCAGATGCTCGGCTGAGGCTGGGTCAGAGCCCGTTTGCTCCTCCAGGCACCTGCTGGGGTTTCAGCTCTGGCTGTGAAGAGGGGGAAAGGTCATTCCCAACCCAATTCCTGCCCTGGACAAACCCTCAGAGCTCCAAGATGCAAAATGTGCCTCGAGAAGAGGGGGGGCCCTGAAAAAATCGCCAATTAAAAAAAAAAATTCACCCCATAATGCAGCTGATTCTCCTCCAGCGCTGAGAGGCCGTAGGATTTCCCAATTCCAGAGCCTCTGCCAGGGAGCTGCTCCCACCATTCTGTGCCTGTAAAACAGCGACATTCGAGGTGTTTTTATAAATATTTGATGTTTTATGAATATTTGATGCATTATAAGCACCGAGCATGAGGCAGGTTTGTCGCTTTCACTTTTATTTTTAAGTGCCAAACCGCCAATTCCGGGGCTTCTGCCGGAGGAGCCGTCGGCACCGTCCCGGTGATTTATTGCTCCTCTCCRAGCAGATCGAAATCAGAGAATGTTTTTCTGACTCCGAGGGCCCGATTAGGACTTATCAGCAGCAGVCTTGAAAAGGTGGGGTTATTTCGGTGCTCAGCATTTGAGAGAGCGATCAGGGCTTGGCAGTGACTG
>NW_026624169.1:86143-90661 GCF_030028575.1 Malurus melanocephalus
TTCCAGGATTCCATGGGCTGGCTCAGATGGGATTTTGGGAAGGAACTTTTCCTTTTTAGGGTGGGGAGGGGCTGGAATTCCCTGGGAATTTCCTTTCTTATCCCTGGGAGTGMCCAAGGCCAGGCTGGAGCACCCTGGGACAGTGGGAGGTGTCCCTGCCATGGCAGGGGTGGCACTGGAAGGAATTTAAGGTTGTTCCCACCCCAAACCATTCCAGGATTCTGTGATGACTCAAATACTCAAATTAATTCCCTCTCTTCCACCTGACCTTAAGCAAGGTCTTCTACTTCCCCCCACCCCGTTTATTTTTGGTTTTCCTGTCATTAAAAGTGGGAATGGCACCTCCTGCTTCACTTTTTGAATAATTGTGAGCTCTACACATTGTTTTATACAAACAATCAGGAGACTTCCTCGTTAATGTTGGGTTTTTAATAATTCTGGCCACAGCAAAGGGAAAACCTGCAGAAAGTACCAAAATCCCCAAATGGGGGAGGATTCAAAAATCATCCTCTCCTAACTCCTCCATCCGTCAAATTCCCCGGTTACTCCTCTTTTGTGAGAATTTAACATCCCCATTCCCAAAATCCCAGSTTTGTGAGGAAAACCCTAAAGTTTTCCTAAAAAAATGCAGGTTTTGCTGGGAGGAATGGATGTTTGTCTGTCCATGGCACGGAATTCCTTTTGGGTAAATTCATCCCTGTTTTTCTGAGGCAGGAGTGGCTCCAGGACAGGGATTAATGGGAGCAAACTGAAGATTTTTGGGGAATTTGGGGCTTTTCACAGAGGAAAGGGTTTGTGCACSTCCAGCCCTTCAACCCTGGGGGTTTTCCACCTCATGGATGTTCTGTTTGGGATTTATCCAGACTGGGATTTGTTTGGGATTGAGCCAGAGTCCTGCACAACCCCAAATCTGCATCCATGACTGGCTGTCCCAACCCTGTCCTTGTGCCGTTCCCCAAAAATTTTTAGGACATCCCTARACCTTCCAGACAACCAGAAGGGGGTGGGAAGAAGGGAAAAATCCCAATTAAAGTCAAATCCCGAAATCCTTGTGGGATATCCTTGTAGGATAATGTTCACTGACTTTAATTAGGGCTTTTCCATTTCTTTYATCTTACAAATATCCAATTAAAAATATCCCTGTACCCCCGTTTTAACAACAACTGTAAACCCCAAATCCCATGATTTCCTCAGAAGAGGAGCAAATAATTTGGGAAAAATTGTGCAGGAATTTGGATGATTCTGGGAATTTCCACTTTATAAAAAAAACCTTCATCTAAAAAACAGAAAAGGCAGAAAAAAAGCAACTTCGCCTTGACTTGGGAGAGGCTTAAAATATAAATTAAAAATCCCGCAGCAGCTGCACGGAGGGAATGAATGATTCATGGCGAAGATAATTTTAATAATTTACTTAACAAGAACATTTATCCTACAAGGGTATTTGTTATCCTTGTAGTGCACTTGTAGGTTATTTGTTACTGGTATTTGTAGGGTATTTGTTAACCCTGTAGCGTATTTGTAGGGTGTTTTTTACCCAATAGTTGTAGGGTATTTGTTAATTTTGTAGCGTATTTGTAGGGTATTTGTTACTGGATATTTTTCACTGAATGTTTTAGGTTATTTGTTAAATTCGTAGCATATTTGTAGGATTTTTTTYCCTGGGTATTTGCAGGATATTTGTCAACCTTGTAGTGTACTTGTAGGATATTTGTTACTGGCCATTTGTTACTGGATATTTATAGGATTTTTTTTTTTATCCCTGTGGCATATTTGTCACTGGATTTTTGTAGGGTATTTGTAAACTTTGTAGAGTATTTCTAGGATTTTTTTTCTTGGATATTTGCAGGATATTTGTTATCCTTGTAGGGTATTTGTAGGATGTTTTTTACAGGAAATTTGTAGGCTATTTGTCAACCTTGTAGTGTTCTTGTAGGATATTTGTTACTGGTCATTGTTACTGGATATTTATAGGATTTTTTTTTTATCCATCTAGCATATTTGTAGGGTATTTGTCACTGGATTTTTGTAGGATATTTGTAAACTTTGTAGCGTATTAGTAGGATTTTTTTCTGGGTATTTGTAGGGTATTTATTATCCTTGTAGCATATTTATAGGATATTTGTTAACTTTGCAGTGTATTTGCAGGATATTTTTTACTGGAAATTTGTAGGTTATTTGTTATTTTTATAGGAGATTTGTTACTGGATATTTGTAGGGTATTTGTTAACCTTGCAGCGTATTTGTAGGATATTTGTCACTGGATATTTTTAGGATATTTTTTAACTTTGTGGGATATTTTTTATTGGATATTCATAGGATATTTGTTATCCTCATGGGGTGTTTTTTACCAGATGTTTGTAGGTTATTTGTTAACCTTGTAGGATATTTGTAGGATATTTGTTATCCTTGCAGGGTATTTTTAACCGGATATTTGTAGGATATTTGTCATTGGATTTTTGCAGGATATTTGTTAACTTTGTAGGATATTTTTTTTACCAGATGTTTGTAGGATATTTGTTAACCTTGTAGGATATTTTTTACCAGATGTTTGTAGGATATTTGTTATCCGTGTAGGGTATTTCTACTGGATGTTTGTAGGATATTTGTCACTGGATTTTTGTTGCATATTCATTAAATTTGTAGGATAATTTTTAGTGTAAATTTATAGGATATTTGTTATCCTCGTAGGGTATTTTTTTACAGGAAATTTGTAGGATATTTGTCACTGGAWTTCTGTAGGATATTTTTTATCCTTGTAGAGTATTTTTTACTGGATATTTGTATGATATTTGTCTCTGGATTTTTGTGGGATATTTGTTATCCTTATAGGGTATTTTTTACTGGATATTTGTAGTATATTTGTTAATCTTGAACTGTATTTATGCATTTCCCTGATTCTCCTCCACCATCCCCCTTTAGGAAGAGGACATTCCCACTCTGTTATGTTTTTTTTGCTCCTTGGCATCTTTTCCCATTTATTTTTCTGGTAACTCCCACATTGGGAATSCCAGAGCTTTAACCTCAACAATTTTCCACACCTTACACCGAATTTCCAACAGTTTTTAAATGCCTTCTCCCCTCAAAGTGATGTTTTTGTGGAAGGGACAAACAAACAGAGAAATTTTCTGTTCAGGCACTGAAAAAGCAGAATTTTTAGGGAATYAGGAGTGATTGTTGAAAACACCAATGTGAAAGTTTGGTACAGACCCTGCTGGAAGTGAGCAGTGGAAAAATTCCATAAAACTCCAGTATTTATTGAGGCAGAGGATGGAAAAATAGGGGAAAAAAGTAAAAATAAATCTATTTAGGAGGCCGTGAGCTGCACTCTTAGAGTGGTGTTAAAGCAGCACTTATCTATTAGGAGATATATATTTATTTATATAGAAGGAGGTATATATTTATATATAAGGAGATGTATATTTATATACAAGGATATAAATTTTTATATATAAGGGGAGATATATTTATGTATTGGGATAAATATATTTATATATAAGGATATTAAGATTTATATGAAAGAGTAAATGTATTTGTGTGTAAGGAGATATATATTTATATATAAGGAGATATATATATATATATTTATATATAAAGATACATATATATATATAAAGATATATATATATATAAAGATATATATATTTATATATAAAGGTATATCTATATATATAAAGAGATATGTATTTTTATATAAGGTGATTGTATTTTATACACAAGGAAATGTAATTTTATAGATGAGGAGATATATAGGAGGAGATATATTTTCATATAAGGAGATACATATGTCTATGTAAATATATTTATAATTATATTTTTATTCATGTTTATATATAAAATAAAGCTGTGATCCAATGCAGGTGGCAAAGGGGTTCCCCAGTGCCGTGCTGGAGTCCTGACCTGGCCCAGTAACCCCAAACTGGGGCCACTGGGAGGGAGCTGGGGCAGGATTTTTCCCCTGAGCAGAAAATAAACACGGGATAATCACGATAATCACAGCACCAGCGCCAGGCAGAGACCAGGTGTTAATGAGGAAGAAGAGAGAATCATGGAAAAAAATGGAAAAAAATATTAAAGTTTATCCCATTCCACCCCTTGTCATAGGCAGGGACATTTTTCATGGACCKGGTGATCCAACCTGGCCTTGGACATTTCCAGGGATGGGGCAGCCACAAATTTTCTGGGAATTCCATCCCAGCCCCTTCCCACCCTCCCAGGGAAGGATTTTTCCTCARTATCACTCTAAACCTCCTCCCTTTTGGTTCGGTTTGTTTGAAAACATCCGAGAGATAGGAGAAATTTCCAGGTCCCACCAGGAGAAAGCCATTAGGGAGAAGAAAAGAGGGAAGAGGTGCAGAGGGAAGATTTCCCATCACACTGAAGATATTTTTCAGTTTGAAAACATCCCAGAGACAGGAGAAATTTCCCGATCTCCCTAGGACAAAGCCATTAGGGAGAAGGGGAGAGGGAAGAGGTGCACAAGGAAGATTCCCCGTTCTCCTTCTCTGCTGGAGATGGGAA
>NW_026624169.1:91081-93155 GCF_030028575.1 Malurus melanocephalus
GAAAATAAATTATCAAAGAAAAACCGACTTTGCTCTCTCGTGTGAGACGAGATGGGAGCTGAAGCGTATCCGGGGTGGCTGCCAGCGGTGTCAAAAGGAGAAAATCGCCGCTGGCCAAAGCACAGCGAGCGGCTCAAAAGCCGGAGCTGTCGGAGCAGCTCAGGACCAGGTGCGCCCTAAACCGAAGCAGCAGCACAGAAGATCTTTTTAAAACATCTTTTCCCTGGCCCCGGCACCACGGAATTCCCTCGGGGGAGAAACAAATCCCGCTTTTTTCACCGGTGGATCCTTCAGGGCAGCGAGGCTGGGATGGGGAATGGTGGAAGTTGAACGAGCCGAGTGAGGCAGTGAAGGACGGGCTGAGGAAATTTAAAATATTTATGGTGAAATCATYGCAGAGAGCATCAATCTGTGATGACCTCTCCTGAAAACAGGGAACTAACAACGGCACAACATTCCCATTAATCTCAGGATATTTATTGTGCTCCTCACCTTCCCGGTTTTAACGAAGGCCAAGGAGAGTGTGCTAAGCAGCCTAATTACTTTAATTAACTCCTGCTAATGGGCCTGATTAACTTTATAGAGGGAAGGTTAAAAATCTCTTCAGAGCAAAGCGCAAGAGGCGTTTTCCTCGTGTGCTGTAGCAGTGAGGGAAATGATAAGAGGGTTAAATTCAAGGTTTGGAGAGGAAGGATGGATCCGGCGAAGAGTTTGACCGTAAAAAGTCCGAAAGAAAAGAATTAACATTTATTGCTCGAATATTTGGAAATTTGGGCGGGGGGAAGGATGAAATGCATTTTCTGAGCCGAGCGTCTCGTGTTGGAAGCAGCAAGAAAGACTGCGGGAGGTTTTCCTGGGACACGGCAGAAACGGGATTTCCCAAAGGAAAATATAAAGAGCGAATAAAAGTAAACGGCCTTGCCCAGCCATGYGGAGAAATGGGAGCTGAGCACCGAGGAGAGGCTGGTGCGGGAGAAAGCTCTGAAATCAATATTAAAAAAAAATTCCAGTGGCTGAGGAAATCCCTTAGGGTTGTCCTATGGTTCATAGGGTGAAGGGAAACAGGCAGAAATTGGGAGAAATTGGGAATATTTTGAGCTTTCAGGTGATGTGGCTTCAATGTTAATTAACCCAGAGCATCCACAGTCAAAATGCAGAATTAAACAAAAGTTATTTTTGCCCTCCAGCTGTTAAATAACAACAGTTCTTGTAAAACCAGATGTATTTATAAGCTGAAATCGTATTATCACTCATTCCATCAGAAATTGAGGGGATTCTTATGGACATTTTTGTGGAATCACCAGGATTTKGATGTTATTTAATTTCTAAATCTTCTCCATTATTACCCCTTTGCCCTTCTCATCGTGCTTACTATTTATTAAAAATAAATTCCAAAGCCACGTGAGGATCCCCAAAGCCCCATAGTTTCAAACCTCCAAAGCACAAAAAGTGTAAAAAAACATCCCCTAAAGGGCTCYTCCACATTTAATTTTCATGATTTCYRGGGGGACGARGGAGAGSGAAGGTGATTTATGATTCCTCAACGCTTAAGTTGYCACAGCTGCTTCCCTTTCCTCCGTTATTTGGGAACAAAATTGAGCGATCCATCCTTAACGCATGGGCAGAGAGGGAACGTTCCCATTCCAGGAACATTCCAGGGTGTTGTGGCTGCAGACAGGCTCAGGAAAGGGGCAAAAAAACCCCACTTCTCCTAAAATTTAAGGTACTCTGAGGCGATTATCGATACTGGTTTGTTGTGGGGAGGAGGAGGAAGAGGAGAAGCCTGGTTGGGGGATCCGGGTGTCACTGACACTGTGGGAAAAAAAAAAAAAACTCTCCTACATTCTTAATGTCAGAGAGTCAAGGCATTGCTTTATTTCGTGGCCAGGATGTGCCACAGAAATCATTTCACCCACACACAGCCCGGCTGTGCAGAGAAAATCATTCCGTGACACGTGGATTTCACGAGATTTGCCCCAAACTTTCTCCAGCCCAAGCCCAGAGAGCTCCATGGGTTCAATGTCCATGGGTCCAACGGGGCGCAGTTCTCAGCATTTGGGTTCCTGCTGGATCC
>NW_026624169.1:94320-109879 GCF_030028575.1 Malurus melanocephalus
TCACCACTGCCACAGCAACCCGGCTGTCCCTGCCCTCTTATTTTTCCAGAGAAAGCCTGGAAGAACATTTCCCACCAATTTCACATGCCTGGCGATCTGCATGGGGCATCTTTTGGGTCTGTGAGCAGAGCAAACTCCGATYTGGGAGTGTTGGAGGGAGCAGGTGGAATCGATGGCGCTCCCCAGGCCGTTCATTCCTCACCGCGTCCCTTTTCTGGGCGTAACTCCCTCCTTAAACAGCAGCGAGCTTTGCAAATGAAAATAAAAAAACCCCGCGGCTCCTTTCTTCTTGGCTGAACAAACATTTAAAAGGGAAAGAGCTGAGCTGGAAATCACCGGTAACAAAAGAGTTTTCACCACGGCTCTTGCTGGGCCGGTTGTGGGGTGGATTTTCTGGGTACACCCATCACAGAAATACTTTTGCTGGTCATGTTTAGAAGAATTTTAAATGATTTAAAATGATTTTTAATATTCAGTAACATTAAAAAATTTAATAATATTCAAAATTTTAAACATTCAATAATAATTATTTATTATTTATTTAGCTTAATATTACGAATAATTATTATTCATTATTATAATTAGTTTTATTATCTCATTATTATGATTTAATTTTTAATTATTGATTGTATTGATGTATGTTTTTATGTAGTACATATGATATTATTGTTATATTTAACAATATACACATATTATTAACATATTACAAGAATATTTGAAAAAAACTCAAACTTGGAAGTAAAACATCTCTTGTCCCTCTTTCATTTCCTTCCACCAGCTCAGGGTTCCCAACTCTTCAGGCCTTTTGCGCTGCATTCCCTGATTCCTTCTCCATTCACACCAAATTTTTGTGTGAATCCTGATCCCACTTTCACAAGGATCGGCTCACTCCCAGTATGAGCTGTGCTGGGAATGAGCTGCTGGGAATGAGGAGGAGAAGGAACCCAATTAAGACAAGAATTGATTCAATTTTCCTTGGTAACAGATCCTTCTCCCTTGTTCCTGATCATCTCTTGCAGAGCCTMCAAAATTCATTATTACACCTATCACAAAAATAAATTTTGCCTCTTGTTCTTCTAGGCTGTGCGCTTTTCTGCCCCCAACCCCATTCCTACACTAAAAAAAACCCCAAAAGGAGCATCAAAGAGCYGACAAAAGTGCCTGTTCAAGGCTGACTGGCTCCTGGTCCGGGCTGTGGCAGCAGGCATAGATTTTGTTTAATTAAGATAAGGCTGTTGCTCCTTTGCAGATTTCCTTAATTCAGGATTTATCGATGCAGCATCGCCCGGCATTCCACGGTGATAAAACGCAGCGGCTGCAGGAGCCAAAGGCACCCTGAGCTGAGCTCTCTGATGGAGACAGATCTCCAGCTCTGRCCAACTTCCCAAAAATCCAACCCTGAGCCCGATTTTGGGGGTGAAGTACCCTTAGTGAGGGTTTAAACCCATCCCCGCCGCTCTTTGCTCACTCAGGGGTGTTTGTTCCTAACCCAGGAGTTCAATCCGAGTCCCACCGCTGCTGGAAGGTTCCACAAATTTTTTCCACGGATTTTTCCACTTTATTCCAGCAGCATCCCTGTTTTTAATCCCGCTGGAAACAGCAGAGATGCTGCTCATCCCAGTCTGGCCTTGCTGTCGATGCTGCTCCAGGCAGGAAGGGGGCTGGGAGAGGAGGATGGTGATGACGAGTTATTATTTTAATTATGTTTTGATTTATGAGAGCAGCTCACTGTTACAAGGTTTTTGGGAGAAGAGTTAAATTAAAAAAAAACCAAAAAAACCCGAAGAGTGAAATGACATAGCTGTCATAGGATAAAGGAAAGAAAAAATAGGGTGTTTATCAGTCTGGTAAATAAAAGAATAGCTCAGGGAATTTGGAGGGTAAAGGAGAAATCAGCTGAGGATTCCAACCTGAGTTAATAGACCTATCTATAAATACAGATAATTTTTCATGTTAAATCTATCTTCACATCATATCCTTTTCTAGAACTGGATAATGGGATATTTTCTTTTAATCACTCCTATTCTGGCAGAGAATATTGGGATATTTTCTGTGAATTCCTCCTTTTCTAAAAGGGGATACTGGGATATTTTCTTCACATTCCTTCCTTTTCTAGCAGTGAATATTGGGATATTTTCTTTACATCCCTTCCTTTTCTAACAGAATTTTGGGATATTTTCTTTTACTTGATCTCAGAGAGGCTGCAGCTGCCAGTCAAACTCTTCCATCAGACTTTTCTCCTTCCCCTTTTGCACCTGGACTTTATGTGAACTCTTGGCAGTGGTGTCTGGGGCGTCTGGGGGCGATGTCTGGGATGGAACCTCCCTTCAAAGGGATCATTTTGTGTTGCTTTCTCCCCTGCTGGGACAGTTCAGTGGGATCTCTGTGCACTGAGCGATGCTGTTCAGTTCTGCAGAGAGAATTCAGTACCCAAAGTGAGCATTTTAAAATCCAAAATGAGATTTAAAACTCCATGTGAATTATTTCAAATGAAAATATTCGTCTTTTGGGATTTGTTGAAGTATTTTCTACATTTTAATTTTGCTTGTTTGTTTATTTGTTCTCACATCCATGCCAAGCCTCGTTCTCTCGCATGAAATGATTTTGGCCACACCTGGAAAATCTGGCTCGCTGCACTTCCAGTGGGCAGGTGGGAACTGGGATTGCTTCTCTGGGATCAGCAGGAATCTGATCTTGCAGGGAATCCTTGAGAAAAGGGTTTATCCTGCCCCTCCCCTCCCACTGGGTGTCCCAGTCCAGCAATGCCACACCCCTGGCCATGCTTCAAACCGGCCTCTGTTACATCGTGAGGATGACTGTGCACAAAAAATCATGACATGCTCAGAACTGCAAAGTGAATTAATTTTAGTAATTGCATTAGCAACAAGATTCTTCCGACCCCTGGATTGTGAAGAAGCCGAAGAGCAGGAGGAGGAGATGGAGCATGGCTGCTGAGCTGGAGGGGTGGTGTCTCGGTTTGAGACAATGTTTTCAGAGAAAAATGTTACAGAATAAATGTTTTCTCTGAAATGAAAAATTTGGTAATTTTTTCCCACCAATATGAAATTGATGTTCAGGCAAAAGTGAGGAAAAAAAAGTAGTTTATTAACAAAACACATTGCCCACAGGACACAGATAAAAAGTAATTGTTGGACATTTAAAACTCAGGAACACATGCCTCCCCTTCCCCCCACAAACCGCTTGGCCACGTGGTGCGGAGAAAAGATGGTGGTTCCCATCCCCAGGGGACAAAAAAGAAACAAAAGAAAAAGAAGTCCACTTGACAACTCTGGCAACAGTGGAAAAAAATGATTATAGTCCTTTCCTCACTGTGCATGAAACAGACAGCTCAGTGTGCTTTTCTGTCACCCGCTTGGCTTCTTCCCCAGTCCGGGACGAGATGGAGCAGCGCAACTTGTCCCTGCCGGCCGCCGAATTGCTCCAGAAGAAAAATCACAGCAGCCACAGAGGGGGGTGGCAGTCCACAGAAAGGTGTTTGCTAACAAACTCGAGCTAGCTGAACGGCAACRCCGTAACTCCTTTGCAYGCAGTGAGCAAGGACTCCCACAGCGCTGATGCTGAGGTCCAAAAAGCCCCCGGCTTCGTGGCAGCCCYGGCTTTTAAACTGCCTGCGCCGCCCCTGCSCCTTCGTCCGGGTTAGATTTAAAGGCACAGACAGCTTTTGGGCATACAAGCTGACAGAATATAAGAATACCGGATTAGCCCAAAATCATCCCAAGACAGGTGGGACGGTCAGCGTCCCCTCCACCCCCTGACCACACCTCATATCCCTTCCTCAGGAATGGTCAGTTCTGACATCATCTCACGTGGGGRTGAAAGGAATGAGAAGGAAGTGACTTTACAAACAAACTGACTCTGTGGGTAGGATCAGATCGATATCRGGAGATGTAAGAAACAATGGGAAGGAATCCAGGTGGTGTTCTCTCCTGATGCTCCTCCGAGGGCGATGGCAGAACCTCTCCTGCCAGTCCATYAAATTCCAGGGAACAAGAGGCACTGAGTGATTTCAAGCTCAGCTCAAATCTTCAAAGCACSGTAATTCCAGATTTCTAGCAGCTGAAGGACTGCTCTGCCTGGGATCCTGAAGGTCCCAAGGTGTTTTTTTTTTCCAGTGATGCTTAAAATGCTAAAACAGAAGCCAGACAGAATCCAGAGAATAAAAAGAAAATTTCGATTTATTTCAGGGCCTTCAGGGCCATTGAGGGCAGTCCCAGCCCAGCCAGGGGCTGCACCCACAATGGACCATGGCTCACGGSTTTTTCACCCTTTCTCACTTTTGTCCATTTGCACATGGGGCCTGAATCCTCCAATTGCAGCTGCAGCCAATGCAGTCARAAACTCCAACTTGGCTCCCCCCAATTCTCTSTTCTTTYCATCTCTTGKGRCCTGGCCCAGGGAGGTGTCCTTGASTTTGGGGCTGCAGAGGAATTGTTTTGTGTMAAAATGGGAGAGCAGGAGCTGRGAACTGTCTGTGGAGTCTGGAGTTAAACACTGGAGAATTCCAGGATTGCAGAGACACGGAAATAGAGAAACTGAAATTCTGAGGCGTCACCAGCACATACAGAAACCCAGCTGCTGAGCTCTCCAGCTGCTCCTCTGGGGCTGATGGCAGAACCTCTCRTGCTGATCCATCAAAAGCCGAGGAACAAGAGGCACCGGGTGATTTCAGGCTCCTCATTCCCCAGGGAGAGCTGACTGAAGCACCACCAAGCCCAGCTCCCAGATCTCTGAATCACCAGGACTCTATTATGCGAATCCATTTCCAGGCAATTAAGGATATTTAATGGCCTCGACAACTGGTGGGAACCGGCACAAAAATAAATCAGCTTCGTTTGGGAAGCAGGAAAAAAAGGAACCCTCCCTAGAAAAGCTGGTGGCATTAACAATTCATGTTTAACTGCCCTCGTGCAGCTATCAGGGTGTCACTTAAAGAGTGAGTAATGGGGAGGGAAGGGTTTTAAACKATTCCCAACCAGACCCTGACCCTCTCCTTTCCAGCCATTAGCGAGTTCCTGAAGCCTTCAGAGCGGTTTCGTTTGTTCTCAATCACCAGGAGTTTTAACGGCAGAATTTAAATGATTCCTCTCCCAGACAGAGGTAATTTTAAGAGCTGTTCAAGTGACATCTCTGTGAGCTGYGGTGCTTGGAGGTGACACTCCTGGAGCAGCATCCTCGGAGCTGGAACGAGGGAAAGACACGGGTTTTATCAGGAGYTGTCCAGCAGCCAGGGGACAGAGCCAAAAAACCATGAGCAAAGGACAGGCTATTCACAAAAAACCCAAAAACCAAAATAACTCCCTCAAAACAAACAAAAAAAAAAACCACCCCAAAAAAAACCAAAACAAAAATCCACCAAATGAACAAACAAAAAACTCCCCAAAACCAAGCAAACAAAACCAACCAACCAACCAAAAACCCAACACAACAACAACAACAACAAAACCTTTGCAAATTTGGCACCTGAGCTTGCAGGTGGAAATCCCAGTGGCAGCAGYCTGGTTTGCAGAGATAGCGAGCAGCTGCAGCCCCTCCGTGGCACAGGATCATCTCCAGCCCTTTGGAAAGATCCAGCAGATTTGGGTCTGCTCACAAACATGCCGCCGGCTCTTTGGGCCAAGTGTTCCAATCCCAGCCAGAATTCCCCGTGCAGAAACTGAGATAACCTTTCCTGAAGCCACGTGCAGTGAGAGCCTCCAACAAAAACTCCAAATAGATGAAGTTTGGGGGAGCAAAGCTCACGCTGAGCATTCATGCTGCTCCTTCACCTGGGTGCACAATCTGTGGCGAACTTTGAGCAGAAAAAGCAGGAAGGGTCTTTAGAGCCGGTGCTTTCTGTGCTGCTTTATGCAGATATCCTCTGTTTGAGAACTCTTTGCCAGAAATGTTTGATCGGGGCCGTGGAAGCCAACTATGGCAAAGGCTGATTCTGGAAAATAAAGCAGTTAAAACATTTTTAATGWATTTTTAGGCAGAGATTTTGTTGGATTTTTTCCTGGGGGAAGGCGCTGAAGTTTCTTCCCAGGGCGTTGTTCCAGCAGGTGAGGCCTGAGGAGCTTCACAACTCAACAGAGCGGGAGGGGACAGGAGAGACGGAGCATCAGTGACCATCAGTGACCATCAGTGACCAGCATGACCATCAGTGACCATCAGTGACCATCAGTGAGCAACACTGACCATCAGTGACCATCAGTGACCAGCAGTGACCATCAGTGATCATCAGTGACCATCAGTGACCAGCAGTGACCACCAGTGATCTTTGGTGACCATCAGTGACTATCAGTGAACAGCAGTGTCCAGCAGTGACCAGCAGTGACCATCAGCTCCAATCCTCCCCCCGGCTGCTCGGACACTCCTGCTCTGGGCACAGAGAGATGAGGAGCAGGACCTGATCAGCATCGGAGGCGAAGAAATCGGGATCCAGCAGGAACCCAAATGCTGAGAACTGCGCCCCGTTGGACCCATGGACATTGAACCCATGGAGCTCTCTGGGCTTGGGCTGGAGAAAGTTTGGGGCAAATCTTGTGAAATCCACGTGTCATGAAATGATTTTCTCTGCACAGCCGGGCTGTGTGTGGGTGAGATGATTTCTGTGGCACATCCTGTCCAGGAAATAAAGCAATGCCTTTACTCTCTGACATTAAAAATGTCATTGGAGAGATTTTGTTTTTCCCATAGTTCTGGTGACACTGAGGCTGTCCGGAAACAACCCCAAAAATTCAATCAGCAGAAGAAAAACACAGGTCTGTTCAGGTATAGCCCGAGGGCTTGTACCTTCCCTCCCTCCCCACGAGCATTGTTCTGACTCGCCAAGCCCAACAGGAACTTTCCGTCTGGGGAGCAGCTTTGACATCTCAGTTTGGAGCAGCTGTCAGAGCAGCTCACACTCGCTGTGCTCCCAGCTCGTCCCGCGCCGTGTTTTACACGCGGAACATCCCTCCCACATCAAGGCAGCTCCGCGTCTCTGCCACCGCCACCCCCAGCTATCCCTAACCCATTTCTGCTCCCGCTCCTCTCCCAAGCACAAAGAGAACAGCAGGAGCAGTCTGGGACTTTTAGGCGACTGAGAAATTCGCTCTGAAGTTCAGCCCTTGTTCCAAGCGCGGCCGGAGACGCGAAGCTGCGGGAAAAACGCCTGCGGCTCCCTCGTGGATTTTACTCACTGCACACGCTGAGAGGGAGAGGCTTTCCTTTGCTGCGAGAGGCGGTTAAAGATGATTTCCAGCCCTGACAATACCCTCACATCCTGATCTGCACTTGAGATAAAAGTTGCTTTTGCTGCGGCAAGAGCTGGAGTACAGCTCGTGCAGAATTCCCCGGGAAGGACGGAAGCAGCTGCCTGGAGCGGAGCCTGGCGTGTCAGCTCCAGATGTTCCGACTGAGGATTTGCAGCCGGAGCGGCCCAGGAGGCCGATAAACCCCTCAGTGCTGCTCAAAGCCTGCGGGTGTTTATCAAACCCACGATTTCTGTGGTTTGAGCGACACACGAGGGGGACAGATCGCAGCTCCACGTGAGGCGGGAGCAGAATTCTTCTCCCCCTGCAGCTTTTCTGCTCCCCTGTAAGCGCTGCCCCATCCCAACACGGAGTTCCAGGTCTGCTTGGGGAATTTTCCTGATATTTTCCCAATGAAAATTCAACAGCGGAGCCTCAAACTGCTTTGCATGAAGGAGGCATCCTCTTTCGCAGACGCTGTGCTCGGCTCGGGACGTGAACTCCATGTTCAGCAGCTCTTCCCCGCTGCAGCCTTTCATCTTCSCAGCCCTGACTGCAGGCGTGCACGTGGCCCTCGTCTCCACGCAGGAGGTTTTACAKATTTTTGTATTTATATTTCATTTTCATTAAGGAGGGGAAAACCCTGTCCTGTTGTCACTGAAAATCGAGAGGGAAATAAAGCCCCTCTAACACCGTATTTGAAGTGATAGAGAATTGGGCGTTGCTTTATTTCCTGGCCAGGATGTGCCACAGAAATCATTTCACCCACACACAGCCCGGCTGTGCAGAGAAAATCATCCCGTGACACGTGGATTTCACAAGATTTGCCCCAAACTTTCTCCAGCCCAAGCCCAGAGAGCTCCATGGGTTCAATGTCCATGGGTCCAACGGGGCGCAGTTCTCAGCATTTGGGTTCCTGCTGGATCCCGATTTCTTCGCCTCCGATACTGATCAGGTCCTGCTCCTCATCTCTCTGTGCCCAGAGCAGGAGTGTCCGAGCAGCCAGGGGGAGGATTGGAGCTGATGGACACTGATGGTCACTGATGGTGACTGATGGCCATTGATGGTCACTGATGGTCACTGATGGTCACTGATGGTCATTGATGGTCACTGATGGTGACTGATGGCCATTGATGGTCACTGATCGTCACTGATGGCTGTTGATGGTCACTGATGGTCACTGATGGTCATTGATGGTCATTGATGGCCACTGATAGTCACTGATGGTCACTGATGGCCATCAATAGTCAAGGGTGGTCGCTGCTGGTCGCTGCTGGTCACTGATGGCTGCTGATGGTCACTGGTCGTCACTGATGGCTATTGAGGGTCACTGATGGTCACTGTTGGTCACTGATGGTCACTGATGGTCACTGATGGTCACTGATGCTCCTTCTCTCCTGTCCCCTCCCGCTCTGTTGAGCTGTGAAGCTCCTCAGGCCTCACCTGCTGGAACAACGCCCTGGGAAGAAACTTCAGCGCCTTCCCCCAGGACAAAGCCCAACAAAATCTCAGACTAAAGTTATTTAAAAAATGTTTAAACTGATTTAATTTCCAACACTCTGTTCCCAAATCAAACTGGCCCCAAACTGGGCACATCCTGCTCGAGCGGCTCAGCCCGGTCCCCTCTGCTGTGAGAGCTTCCCCCCTTCCTGCCATCCAGGAGTGTCCCAGGCAATCTCCATGCTGTTCCTGGAGGAACAGCACAGGGAAGCTCCCTAGAGCGCCAAAAATCAGAGATTTTGTTAAATATCAGCTTGTTCTGACATCCCCAGCGCATTATTTCACACCCGGAGTGTGTCCCTTTATGAACTGGACTGACTTCAACAGTGCTGAGCCGGAGGAGTTGAATCAATGATCTTTTATGAGGATCCTGGATTGCCAATTTTATTGGTCCTATTTATCCAAAACTCTGGATTTTCGGGCTTTCCTAGATCGCGGTGGATCTTCATCAACAGTTACCAATCGCATTTGGTAATTTATGTGAATTTTCAATTAGCAGGGAGAAGTTGTTTGCAGAGCAGCCCTCCCTGTGCAATTTCCCCTCCTTATCACCATTCTCAGAGCGACGTTTCAGAGCAGGAAGATCTGCAGCATAAAAACTCCCTGAATATGAAATTTTCTCAGTAATTCTGTCACAATTCTCCCAGGACATCCTAGTCAAGGCTGAACAATCCAGTAAAAGCCCTACAGAGCAGCAGAGAAATTAATCATGCATTTTTAAGTGTTTTGAACCTCCTYGCAGGATTTAATGAAGAATTCTGGGGAGTTTTTAAAGGCACAGAGAAAAAAAAAAAGCCTCACCTAGTCCATAAATTGAGTTCTTGATGTAAATGAAGCTGATGAATATGAGGGAAGATCTTGCCCTATCTCGAGGCAATCCTGAGGCAATCCTTGATGTCTTCTTGCTGGTCTCTGTGATTTTTTTTTTATTATTGCATCCCTCCCTGCCGAAGTCAACAGCAGAGGTGCCATTAAAATCACACCCAAAAGGCTCCTCCTTCCCATTTCTAACTTACCATGAGTGGAAATTACCGCCTGAGCTGGAAACGTTGAGCCACATTAAAAAATAAATGGTTTTTCTACATAAAGCAGGGAGTAGCTGGATGCTGAAATAACCCGGGGAAGATGAAGGGGTTTAGCAGGCAGAATCGAAAGCAGGTACCAAGCGTGTCGTATCTTCCYGGGGAGTGCAGCGGGGCCAGGCTGTGAAGGATTTTATGGAGTGGCTGGGAAATGGTCTTTGGCCTGAGATGAACAGGATTGGCCTTAAAACACCCCGGGCACCATCGAGGGACAGTCAGTGAACTCGGGATATCGGTTATGGGCTGCTCCTTGCTCCGGGGAGGGTGTGGAGGGGCTGGAGAGTGTCTGGGGAGGGGAAAAGAGCTGAGGAAGGGTTTGGAGAACTGGGGGAGCTGGGAAAGGGGCTCAGCCTGGGGAAAAAGGGGATCAGGGGGGATCTGGGGCTCTGCACAACTCCCTGACAGGAGGGGGCAGCCAGAGCACGATTTGGGATCTTATCCCATGGAACAAGGACAGGAGGAGAGGGAACGGGCTCAGGCTGGGCCAGGATGGATTTTGGGAAAATTCCTTCCCAAAAAAGGTTGTAAAACATTGGAATGGTTGCCCAGAGTGGGGTGGAGTCCCCACCCCTGGAAGTGTTCCAACAACGGGTGGATGTGGCACTTGGGGACATGGTTTGGTGGCAGTGCCACGATGACCTTTGGACTTGATGATCTTAAAGGTCTTAAGGTTAAGGATCCGGTTTTAAGGTTAAGGGTCCAGCCTTAACAATCCCCTAATTCTATCCCAGCATCTATCATTTCCCCCATAATTATGGGGTTTTCTCCTCCTCATTTTGGCTCTGCACAACTCTCTGACAGAAGGGGGCAGCCGGAGCGGGTTTGGGATCTTATCCCAGGGAACAGGGACAGGAGGAGGGGGAACGGCCTCAGGCTGGGACAGGGAGGGGCAGGGGGGACATCAGCAGGAATTTCCTCATGGAAAAGGTTGTAAAACATCAGGCTGGGCTGCCCAGGGAGGTTTGGAGTCCCCATCCCTGGAGGTGTTCAAACAGGGACATGGAACCCAGGGATGGGCAGTGCTGAATGTGGTGGTGCTTCTTTGACAGCTGGACTTGAAGATCTTAAAAGGTGTTTTGCAACCCAAACAATTCCGTGATTTCTGACACATCTGGAGCCAGGCTTCTCCAACCCCCAAAATTCCATGATTTAGAATACACCTGGAGCCAGGCCTCTGCAACCCCAAAAATTCTATGATTTCTGACACACCTGGGGCCAGGCTTCTCCAACCCCAACAATTCCGTGGTTTCTGACACACCTGACACCAGGCTTCTCCAGACCCAACAATTCCATGATCTAGAACATGCCTGGCACCAGGCTTCTCCAACCCCAACAATTCTGTGATTTCTGACACGCCTGGAACCAAAGTGACCTGAGGAACGGGCATTCCAAGGGCTCAAAACCCACCCAGAGCTTTGGCACAGAACCCCCCCCACACCCACACAGCCCAAAAAACCCTTCAAAATAAACCCTCTTACTCCAAAAACCCTGAAGAACCCACGTGGTGAGGAATCTGCATGATTCAGCTGCTGAAATAAAGCAAAAAAAATAAAGAACACGGGGTGCTTTTGAGGCCGGAAAGCGTACACTGGAGCAGCGCCTTAGCCCGACACGTTTTTGGGAGGATCATGAAGCCAAGAGCTCTGTTCCCCAACAGCACAGGTGACACTCTGCCTGTGGAATCGCGAATCATCGSCCGGATTTTGTTTTAATGGCATGCACAGGCTGTGTCGGTGGCACTTCTCATTATCCACTTGAGCAGCCCCGAGCTCCTGGGTGACGGTGCCCATCCACTGCGCTCTGATAGTGCTAACGAGGGGAACGAGGGCTCCTCCAGCAGCTCAYGGTGGGAGAAAAACAGCAAAGCTGAGGAATTTGCACAGGGCTTGCTCCAGGGAATGGGCATTTTCTCYRGGATGGAGCAAACCCCTCAGATCTRGGAGCTGGCTGGGGTATAACGRCTTTAGGAGTTGTTAAATACAATTCTGACAGTCCCTGCCTTCGCCAAACAAGCAAATGGGTCACTCCCTCTGCCGGAATCTTGCTGGAAAGTGCTCAAAATCACCTTCCCTCACCTTTTTCCCCATTTCCCCTCACCTTTCCCCATTTCCTTTCCTCACCTTCCCCCATCTCCCTCCCTCACCTTTCCCCACCTCCTTTCCTCACCTTTCCCCCATTGTTCCTTTCCCCATCTTCCCTCACCTTTCCCCATTTCCCTCCCTCACCCTTCTCCACCTCCTTCCCTCACCTTTTCCCATCTTCCCTCCTCACATTTCCCCCATCTTCTCACCTTTCCCCCATTTTCCCTCACCTATCCCCACGTCCTTCCCTCAGCTTCCGCCATCTCCTTCCCTCACCTTTCCCCATCTTCCCTCACCTTTCCCCATCTCCCTCCCTCACCCTTCTCCATCTCCTTCCCTCACCTTCCCCCATCTTTCCCCCAGCTTCCTCCATCTCCTTCTGACCTTTCCCCACCTCCTTCTCTCACCTTCCCCCACCTCATTCCCTCACCTTTTCCCATCTCCTTCTGACCTTTCCCCAACTCTTTCCCTCACCTTTCCCTACCTGCTTCCTGCACCTTCCCCCATGTCCTTCCCTCAACTTTTCCCAAACTCCTTCCCTCACCTTCCCCTCGTCTCCCTTCCTCACTTTCCCCCACCGCCTTTCCTCATCTTCCTCTCCTTCCCTCACCTTTCCCCATCTGTTTCCCTCACCTTTCCCCCATTTCCCCTCACCTTTCCCCATCTCCTTTCCTCACCTTCTCCCATCTCTTTCCTTCACCTTTCCCCCATTTTCCCTCGCCTTTCCCTACCCCCTTCCCTTATTTTCCTTTATCTCTTTCCTTTACCTCTCTCCATCTTCTTCCCCATTCCCTCACTTTTTCCCACCTCCTTCCCTCACATTTCCCCCATTTTCCCTCGCCTTTCCCCACCTCCTTTCCTTACCTTCCTTTATCTCCTTCCTTCTCCTCTCTCCATCTTCTTCCCCCATCTCCCTCCCTCACCTTTTCCCCACCTGCATTACCTCAAACACATCACAAAACACAATTAAAAACGCGACAAAACMACCTCGAGAGCAAATCCCCAAACTCTCAGACGCGATGCTCCCCGCGGCWATAAAGCGAATTTCAGATATGAAAAAGGTTCTGAGAGGCCTCATTTGTTTTGTTACAATCCGAGGCGTTCCTCTAAGATTAACTCAGAACCTGAAGGAGCTTAAAGCCGTTTTCTGCTGAATTTCGGGAACACAACTTCAATGGGTTCATTGAACCCGGGGATCAGCGCCGCGGCAGCCGAACAGCCAAAGTTAAGGTGAGACAAACTGAGGCATCGAATCTGTCTCAGCTCCTGCGAAATGTCTGAAGATTAAGATCCTTGGCCAGATCAAACGCCCCAGATTAGCACTAACRACATATTTAAGGCTTTTTCAGCCTCCATTCACAGCCAAATCTCCTCATTGCYGAGGATAAAGCTGCCTCATTAGACACTTCTCCATACAAAGGCTTCTAATATTTCCATTTTTCATCTGCCTTGCACTTTTAAGCCAAAAAGAGGTGCCGTACTATAAAAATAAAGGAAGTTTTTCATCTATTCACCGGGACACYTGACAGGATTTTGCACATCTGACTTTGAGACCGTAAAGAATTTTGAAGAAGCAGCAGTTGGTTAAAAGTCAGCCTCTTGAAAAGGTTTTTTTTTTTAAAAAAAAAAAAAAATTTAGGGGCAAAATATCAAGTTCTAATTTTGGCACAGAAAACGCTTCGGAAGACTCTGCTCCTAATCCATCCATYCATCCCCAAAGAAATATAAATCTGTTTTATCCAGTTTTTGGGGAGGTTATCTGCATTTTGCCACCAGCAACAAAACTTATTTTTATTATTAATAATTAACTTTTAATTAATTTATTACTAAGATATTATTAATAAAACATTAATTTACCCACATCGGTGAATCCCAACCGTCCTCCAGCCCCTTTGTCATGCAAAGGACAACAGCAGGCGGTCCTGCTTGATGTCAAGGCAAATATTTAGGCTTCAAATCCCTTATTCTGTTACAAAATGGCAATTTTTTGGGGAGCAGGTAACACAAAGTTCACATTTTTGCCTAGTTCTGTGGTTGCCCCCAGGAATGGAAGCGGGTTCTGCCTGGGAACCATTCACGCTCCCCCGTTTCCTGCAGGGAAGGGAGGTGGTGACGGCTCCATCTGGCCCAGAGCCCACAAGAAAGGAGCTGAAGTCATAAATCTGGCCCAGGATCCAARGACAGAGTTTTGTTCAGCAGCTGGGGAGGGATTTGGGCGGGGGCCAGCCCAAAACGCAGCTGGGATGTGGACAGGACGGGAGTCAATCATTCAATCCATAAATAGTGCCGAGTCCAGGGGGAGTGGAGTTCCCAAAGTCACTCCTTGAAGATCCAGAGTAACTCCCAAAGTTACTCCTTGAAGGTCCAGAGTAACTCTCAAAGTTACTCCTTACAGATCCAGAGCAACTCCCAAAGTTACTCCTTAAAGGCTGAGAGAGAGTAGCTCTTAATGTTACTGCTCAAGGGTTACTGCTCAAAGTTACTCCTCGAAGGTCAAAAGTAACTCAAAGTTACTGCTTGTAGGTTGAGAGTAACTCTCAAAGTTACTCCTTGAAGGTTTAGAGTAACTCTGAAAGTTATTCCTACAGTGTTGAGAGTAACTCTCAGTTACTTCTCTAAGTCTGAGAGAGAGTTACTCTCAAAGTTACTCTTCAAGGGCTGAGAGTGACTCAAAGTTACTCCTCAAAGGTCAAAAGTAACTCAAATTTACTCCTTGTAGGTTGAGAGTAACTCTCAAAGTTACTGCTCAAGGGTTGAGAGTAACTCAAAGTTACTCCTCAAAGGCTGGGAATAACTCTCACGGTTATTCTGAAAGGGTTGAGAGTAAGGTTAAGAGTAATTCCAAGTTACTCCTCAAAAGTAAAAATGACTCTCAAAGTTACTCAAAGGTTGAGAGTAACTCTCAAAATTACTCCTCAAAGACTGAATGTAACTCTAAAAGTTACTCCTTGAAGSTTGAGAGTAACTCAAGRTTACTCCTMAAAARTGCTGAGTAAYTCTCAAAATTACTCCTGAAAGGTCGAGAGTAACTTTCAAGGTTATTCTGAAAGGGCTGAGAGTAACTGTCCAAGTTACCCCTCGAAGATTGAAGGCAACTCCCAAATTTACTCCTCAGGGGTCCACAATAACTAAGTTACTCAGAAAATCAAATTCAAGACTAACCCAGAGAATCAAAATCAAAACTATCACAAAGAATCAAAATCAAGATTAACTCAGAGAATAAAAGTCAAAACTAACTCAAAGAATCAAAATCAAAACTAACTCAGAAAATCAAATTCAATATTAACTCAGAGGCTGAGCCCCCCTCCCGATTCCCATCAGCGCAGCTCCCTGGAGAGTGCTTTCCATCAGGTGAGAGCATCCTTTTAATCTGCTTAATTCCACTTGTCATTTCCACGCTGCCTCCGCTTCAAACCTCATCCCATCCCTTCGGTGTTCGTCATCCGAGAGTTTCCATCCCCCCTCGCACATTTGATCCCATTAGGGGAGTTGTAAAGAAATAAATTGGAATCACAACACACCTACAGCTTGTTCTGAAAGAGACTTAGCACTTGGCTCACCTACTTAGCTGTCAATTTAACGCTCTGAGCTGGGTTTAAATCGAGTCAAGACCCGTCAGTGTCAGGAAGAATCTGGATCTGCTCCCCCCACACTCGGAAGGATT
>NW_026624169.1:111321-114448 GCF_030028575.1 Malurus melanocephalus
TTTTTTTTTTTTTTTTTTTTTTTTTAAATAATGTCCCCCATCACCCCAGCCTAAAGAGGCTCATTTTTCAAGCATATCAAACCATTTTGCCAATTCTGGTGCAGAATTCCAGCTTCCAGCCTTCCAGCTCACTCATCCCTGAACTGTTTGGGAAGTCAGGCTGGTTGTTTAATTACCTGACAAAAGAAAAAAGCAAATCCTGTTCCACCTCTTTGCTGCAGAACCACTCTCTGCAACTCCTCTGCTCCAAATTACTGGAATAAAGGAAAACTGGAGAGCATCTTTGGCCTCTTCCCCATCCAGGTTTCCTGTGGATGAGCGAATACCCCAAGGCAATGTTCAATGCCCCAAAACCGCTCCGCGCTGCAGTGGCGTCACTCAACGTTTGTCCCACACTTTTGTCACACCCCTGACCTGACCCACAGGACTTTTCCTGTGTTTTCTCTCCCTTCCCAGCTCTGGAAGGATCTTTGGTCAACCCACCCTCCACCCCAAGCTGGGGGATGTTGCGTTTCCCAAGGATTAAATCCGGCCGCCCCCATCCTTGGAATGCATCAATTCCGTAATTAGGTGTATTAAGAGCCGTGCCTGTCGCATCTCACTCATTCCCACAGACACAAGGAGTCACATTTAGAAAGTCATTAAGCTGAAATGAAATCTTTGCTGGGCTTAATTAACTTAAATATTCATGAAACAGGATAGCAGGGGAGAGTGTTGTTCTTAATCAAAACAGACATCGCTGCTCCATAATGCAAATCCCGATTTATTCCGCGGACAATGGCAGTTCCTACAACCCCGGGTGGTGGAGTTTAATGGAAGTGCAGGTGAAAACGATTCACTTTTGTGATCCTTTAGCTCCTGAGCACGGGGGGAATTTGCTGACCCGAACATCTGCTGAGCAATAACGCTGTGCCCGACACAGGAGTTCCTTCCAGGCTCATTTATCACCGTTTGCTCTGGGTGAGCGCGGTGCTCACCCCGTCTGCAGCCTCGGGAAAAGCTTTCCAGAGGTGATTTTGAGTTTCTGTCTCAAGGCTGCAGTGCTTCCACRGCTCCCAGGCTGTTCTGCTTGTGGTGCTTCCATGGCTTCCACGCTGTTCTGCTTCTCACAGAGCTCTGTGCTCATCTCCAGAGCCTTTAACAAACCCAGCTCTGTACTGCAGTGGCTCCTGGATTGTTCTCCTTCACACAGAGCTCTGATTTGATGTTCAGAGCTTTTAACGAACCCAACTTGGTGTTCCCACAACTCCTCTGTTCTTCTCACAGAGCTCTGGGTCCATCTCCAGAGCCTTTAAAGAACCCAGCTCAGTACTGAATTGGTTCCTGGGTTGTTCTCCTTCTCACAGAGCTCTGGGCTCATCTCCAGAGCCCAGTTCCTCACAGATGAWTCCAGACTCCTGCACCAGAGCTGCTCCCAGCCCTCTGCTCTACCACGTCCCCCTGGCAATGCCCAGAGCAACTTCTCCCCCTCCTTCCTGCTCCTGCAGCAGCATCCAGGCCCTGCCCAGCCCCGTGGGGCCACGTGGGTTCCTTTTCAATGGTCCTCCCAAAGCAGAGGAACCCCAGGGCAGGCTGAGCATCCCCAAACCTCCTCAGGCTGCCCAAAGAACCTGGGGCTGCCCATCCCTGGATCCCTGAGAGTGTCCAAGGCCAGGCTGGAGCACCCTGGGACAGTGGGAGGTGTCTCTGGCCATGGTAGGGTGTGAATAAAATGATTTTTGAGGTCCTTTCCTAACCCAACCACTCTGCAATTCCTTGATTTCTTTAAGATCATTTCCCACCACGGCCACCCTGTGATTCCTTGATTTCTTTAAGATCATTTCCCACCACAGACACTCTGTGATTCCTTAATTTCTTTAACATCCTTTCCCAACCCAACCACTCTGTAATTCTCTGATTTCTGCCTTCCCACACTGACAGGGCTCCTCTGTTTTTTTTCCCCTAGCACATTCGGACCTGAGGTGGACCCCAAAATCACAACTGTGAAGCTGCACTCCCTCCTTGGCTCCTCTGTGGAAGGATTTCCAGCCCCTCTGAGCTGCAGGGCTGAGATGGGTGTTCGAGTTAAAGCTTCACAAAATCTGGAATTGTCTGAGTTGAAAGGGGCCCATCAGGATCATCCGGCCCAACTCCCAGCCTTGCACAGGACACCCCAAAAAAMCCCCCACCTGTGCCTGAGGRCATTGTCCAAAYGCTCCTGGAGCTCAGTTCAATGAAGAAAATGTTCCTCTGCCTCAAAATTCCTGCAGCAAACTCATCCCAGGGTGGAGATGTGTCCTCTCCTCTCCAAGCCATGGTGGACACATTTTTTTTGGGAGCTGTGGCAGAAGTGGCAGCAACTTCTCCTTTTCACCCAAACGTTTGCAGATACCCAAAGGCRGGAGATCAAAGCTCCCTTTCCTCAGCTGCCAGAGGGAAATCCATAAAACTCATCCCCTCTGGCTGGAATTCCTCCCCCTCCTCTGTCCAGCCTGAACTGTTCAGCAGGAAAAAAATTACCCAAGGTTTGCTGGGTTGAGGAGTTGAGCAGCAGATTGCCACGATAGGCAGAAAAAAACTGCTTTAAAAATCAGGAGGAAATAGAGTTTTGCATTTCTGTTAATGGCAGCTTCGCTTTCATGATCTGCCAGCCCCGTGCTCGGCTCTGGGTGCAATTAAAATGCAAGAAATAAAATACTCGATGGAAGGAGCAGCGTTTTCTGGTAATGAAATGTTTATGGATCAATTTGTACCCCAGTAAAGAGTGAATGAATTTACTGCAGGAGGAGAGAAAACAGAGCAGAGATAAGCGCTGAAAATCGCTCGGACTCCAGGCGTTCACAAAATGTTATTATTTCCCCTCAGAAAAGATAATATTGATTGTTGAGAGGCGTTTGGACAACGCCAACAATGTGTTTTGCTGATAAAATACAATGACCCATTTAGGAGATGTCTGTACAGAGAGCAGCACGGGCTGAAATACAACTCCACCTTTCAAATCTCCTTTGATAAATCCCCAGAAGAGAAAACCTCGCCGTGACCTCGTCTCCTCCACAGCTCTCCTCTCTCCAGGATGCTGGGGCTGGCATTGTGCTGGAACAGGTGCCCCAGCTTTTCGCTTAAAATGTGACACATTTCATCTGTTTCT
>NW_026624169.1:114582-118718 GCF_030028575.1 Malurus melanocephalus
AAAAAAAAAAAAAAAAAAAAAAAAATCCTGTTTGCATATTTACGACAAAAAGCAAAAAATTCAATTAAGTTCCTAAGGGCAGGAACAGATTTATTCAGTGCCTGGAATAACAAAAGCCTCAGCTGGGATGAAAGGGAAAAACATCTCCACGCTCCCAAACATTTAAAGGGAGTTTTGATCTGATGCAGTTTAATGTGTACACAGAGGGGGGAAAATTCTCAGAGAATTTTGCCGCTTTTAACTAAGATGAAATGTTTTATATCCTTGTGGGTTCAGCCGCTATTAGGAACGGCATCGGATCACAATCCCACAAAAGAATGACTGAGGTTTGGGGGGAAGCAGCGGGATTCCCTCACTGTTATTTTTGCAGAAGAAATGAGTTTTTCACTAAAGCAACGGGAAAGGAGAGTTTCATGCAAATCACCAGCAGAGGCTCAGCTTTGTGTTGAAGTTTGGGGATGATCCATATCCTGATCCCGTATCCTGATCTGTGTCCTGTCCCAGTTGTGACAGGAAAGCTGCAGCTCTGGAGAAACTCGGGGAAAAATGGGGCATGGAGAGAAAGGAAAAGATGGGGAGAGAAAGGGAAAAGGAGAAAAAGGGAGAGAAACAGAGAGAAAGGGAAAGAAATGGAGAGAAGGGGAGTGAAAGGGAGAAAAAGGAAGTGAAAGGGAGAGAAAGGGAGACAATGAGAGAGAAAGGGAGAGAATCAGAGAGAAAGGGAGAGAAAGGGAGAGGAAGGGAGATGAAGGGAGAAAAAGGGAGAGAAAGGGAGAGAAAGGGAGAGAATAGGAGAAACAGGGAGAAAAAGGGAGAAGAAGGAAGAGAAAGAGAGAAAAAGGGAGAGAAAGGAGAAGAAAGGAAGAAAAAGGGAGAGAAAGAAAGGAAAAGGGAGAGAAAGGAAAAGAAAGGAGGSACRGYTTGAAGTGCCAGAGGGCTGGAGCAGCTCCATTAATTTCCAGAACAAAGGGTGGTGATAACAAGGACCAGACCCTGAGGAGACCTCAGTGYCATGAACAGTCCCAGGAATTCCTGGGAATTGCCTGGATCACCTCATCCCAGTAGCTTTCCGAGGCTCCAGGGATCCATTTATCACACTGAGGGCCCACAGAGCAGCAGGTTAACCCAAACCTGTCCATCCCTCACGTTTAATCCAAATCAGAATCGGAATTTGTGACCCCGGGTTCTGCTACAACAGTTCCACGGTGAAGGTTCCACCCTGGAACAGGGAAAGCCAAAATCGTGACACTCCCCTGCCACCTCTGGGTGACAAGGACACAAAATCCCCTTGTTAAAATCTGCTGCTGCCTCTGCTGGGTCGTTCGGGTTCAGTTTCCATCACCGGGGCCGGCAGGGTCAGGGCTCAGCAAAGAAAACATCTCACCCCAATTTAGAGCAGAAATTGAGCTCAGTGATAAAATCACTTTGGGAAAATCAACCCTTGAGCCACCCTGGGATCCGGGCACTGACCGGCAGCACCTCTGGAAGAGCCAAAAYAAATCCAATTCCTCTTCCTCCCATCTGCTCTCCCCCTGCGGCACAAGGAAGGCGAAGAGTCATGATTCCAACTCCCCCGGCGGAGGAGCCAAGTTCCCCGAGAATCCTGACAGGCACCGGATGAGCAYGGCATGAAATATGCAAAGGAAGACTCATCTTCGCCTAAGGACTGCAGGAGAGGCTGAATCCCAGCCCACACAGCCCAAAGAAGGCTTTTTGAAAGGGATCCAATGCTCCRGGACTTTGGAGCAGCGTGGATCCAGACTCTGGATAGGTCGGTGCTCGGTGCAGCAAAATGGGGCATCGGCCAGAAATAGCCCCTTAATTAAATGTTCCCCAAAAAGTTCCTTCAACTTCCCTGTGAACTTCCCTGAAAATCCCAGGAACCGAAGACTTCAGAGGGTGCCATGCTCGAGCACCTGCAACGCTTTAATTAAACTCATCTTTTCAAAAAATTCTCTATTTCTGCCCCTTTTTTCAAGTCAGAGCCTTTTGGAAAGCCGAGTTGAGCTTCCCGAAAACCCTTGGGATTGGACCTCCTCAAGCTGAATCAGTTCCCAACTTATCTTAAAGCAGGGTATAAGTAAGGCATAAAAACGTTCCATAATTCATGAAATTCACAACCTTTTAGCTATTCCGAAGGAGATTTGATCCTCAACAATTGAAAGAAAAATATTTTTTTCTCTTTTTTTTTAGTCCAGAAAGAATTATGGAATTACCACACAAGTCAGAGCAGTCAGCCATCCCTCCATCCAGTTTGCTCCAGCCTGGAATACAATATTTCATAAACTTTCAATATCTTATGGACTTCTGCTGATGGAGGATCAACAGCATTCCCACAGACCTGGCTCCGTGGATTGAAGCAAAACCTTTATTTAGTCACTGTCGATGTCTCGCTTTTCAATTATTTCTGATATTTTTCTGTTGCCTGGGGGGTAAAAAGTTCGATTTTGTGAAGGGCAGTGGCACCTCCAAAGAATTTATCAGGCTGTTTGTTCACCACCCAAATGATTTGATCTTTGCTGGCTCGCCCGCTCCTGGAAATTTTCTGGGAACCTCAGGAGTCCCCAAGCTGGGGAAGAGTTCTTAAACCAGTTTTTGACACATTTTAGATGCTAAACATCTCMATTTCCCAACAATTACAGAAAAAAATGGAAGTAGCCCAGAGCTTCCAAACCATCCGGCTCAGGTCCTGCTGCAATTCCCAGATCCATCTGCAAAATCCRCTGGTGGAGCAGTTAGAGGGGAAAAAAGGCAACGCAGAAATAGGCGGCAGAGGCATCTGCTCAGGAAAAACACAGCTCCAAATGGCAACAAATTCTGAAATCCTTGGTCTGCTATTCATAGCTCCTTCCCTCAGCCTGTCAGAGGAGATTTCTGACTCTCAGCACAAAAGGTTTCCATCCTGTATCGGTGGAATTTGCAATTGGATGCAAATCAAGATGTTTTTCCCCTCCCTTTACATTTTGTATTTCCAGCCCRGTGTTATTTAACGGAGCGGGAACCGTTGCCAGATGTGCTTTGACCGGACGCCCTTTCCATGGAAACCGGGATGGGAATCGATTTTGGCCTTGGCAGGGATGGAGGGGAGGCGGAAAATAATGTCTGTGTATTTTGGGGGGTCTTTTCTTCCTTTTTGGATCATTATTGTTTGGAAATACCCACCCAGGGACAGGCCAGTTGGGATCCCAGCCCTGTTTCCAGCCTCTCCAGGACTCTCACACCTCCAAGGCAGCTCCAGAATCAATTCCCAGGCTCATTCCCTGACTCTCATTCCTTCCTGCTATGCCCACACATGGAATAAACCCTTCATCTCCCACATTTCCAGCGGAAATCCCTGTCTGGGGCACACAGCGCTCCAGGAATGTTCCCATCTTTCCAAAATAAACTCATGGACGTTCCCAAAACACSCCGGGAGAGGTGAACGCCCACCAGGCCCAACTCAGGGAGGTTTTATCTGCTCCAGCTCTGTTTGAGAGGAAAATCATCCTTTCAGGAATGATCTGCCCATTCCCATCAACTCACCCCGTTATCCCCACCTCCAGTGAAATTCTGGATTTCCCAATCCCATCCCACCCCTTCTGCTCTGGGATTTTAACCCAARCCACAACAGCAAAGCCCACCCAGTCCCCATCAAACCCAACCACCCCCAAACCATCTCAATCCTTTTATTCCCATCCCATGAAACCCCTGATGGATTGATCCCCAAACTTCCCCACGTGAAATGTGGAATCGAGATGAAGGAAGTTGCTCGTTTCCATCATCCAAGCCCTAAAATTAACTTGTTTTGCACAGATTGCGGCGCTGAGCCGGGAAACAGAAATCTCCCGAGGATGTTGGAACCTCCCAAGCTGCTTCCATCCCAGGCAAGGAATGTTTCATCCACCTGACTCCGTTGGCAGGGATTCTCTCTCCCATCTGAGCCCACCTGTTGAAAAATTTGTTAGTGCTTCAACAGGCAGGAATTCTAAAATTCAGGCAGAATTCTGGTTTAGTTCGAGGSAGGATTTTTTGCAAGGGTCAGGAATGGGAGGAAGGTGATCCCAGCTCAGATGGGATGTGGAGCTGCTCTGCTGGAATCCGGGAAGTCACAACAGGGAGAGGGTTTAGCAGCCAGGGAGAAGATTTATTTAGTGAGA
>NW_026624169.1:118833-129860 GCF_030028575.1 Malurus melanocephalus
AAAAAAAAAAAAAAAAAAAAAAAAAAAAAAAGAAAATAAAAAGAATATTTAAAGAAATTCCCAACCAGTTCCTCCTTCCATCCCCCCAGCGCACAAAAATCATCTCCCTTCACGAATATTTTTCTGTTTGAGCTCAAACCCTCCACRTTTTTGGCACTGTTATTTCTCTGTTTTGCCGCGGAGGTTTCATGAGCTGAATTCTCTGCAAACGGGGACTTTTCCTCATCTGCAGGTGTCACCTTGCCCTGGGTGATGGCACCYGAGGGTACAAATGGGATTTGGTTTCGGAAATGGAGAGCACTTGGAGATTTTTCCTCATTGGAGCTCGTCAAAACACTCCTGCGAGGATCTCTGTGCCCTGAGAAAATGGTTTATCACGAAATTGTTCCTGGAAACCTGTCATTGCCGGCGAAATCCTGGAAAAAGGGTTGTTCTTTTCAGAAAATGCACAAACCTGATGTTTAAGGTTCTTTCCTCTGTCATTTTTAAGATCACAGAGTTGTCAAAATGATGATGAAACCTTTTTATAGATTTTGGTTCTTTAATTGAAGCAGCACCTTCTGCTGTTGATTTCCAATCGCTCCAACAGCCCGGGAATTTCAGGAGGGGAAAAATGGGGTGGGAAAAGATGAAATGAGAGCAAAAYCATCCCAAACCATGGATATTCCCAAAGATTGATGCATTTTGTTTCGTTCTGTGGGGCAGCAGTGGGGCAGGGACCACACTAAGGGGGGACAAAGCTTAGGGAGGTGCCACCACCCCAGGAACACTTTGGGTCCCACGTGGGTTTTTGGGAATTGCTCAGACTGGAGAAATCAAAGTCACATCCATGTCTAGGATTGGTCCCATGGAATCATGGAATRGGTTGGGTGGGAAGGGACCTTAAATTTCAYCCAGTGCCACCCCTGCCATGKCAGGGMCCCCTCCCACTGTCYCAGGKKGCTCCAGCCTGGCCTTGGKCACTCCCAGGGAYCCAGGGGCAGCCACAGCTGCTCTGGGAATTCCATCCCAGCCCCTCTCCACCCTCAAAAGGAGAAATTCCTTCCCAAAATTCCRTTTAAAMCTCCCCTTCTTCAGCTTAWGGCCATTCCCCCTTGTCCTGYCCTGTCCTGTCCCTCCATCCTCCTTGCACTCCACAATTCCCAACTTTCACATTTCCATTCTTCAAAAGGAAATTAAAAACCTTCATGGAAGCGCAAAAAAAAGGAGATGAGAGAAAAAAAAGGAGCCAGGAGCAGCTCTGCTGATGATTTCAACAGCCACCTGAAATCTGGGAATTGATTTCCWCGGGAACACCGGGAGGAGGGGAAAACAGAAAAGMGAGCRAKGGGTTAATGAGAAGGAASGGTCTGAAATCCCAGGAGTTCAGGAAAGCAGATATTGATTGTGTCCACAGTGGCTACGTGAGAGTTATTCAGGTAAATCATAAATGGAGAAATGGAGACAACTCTGAYGATCCTGGAGCTTTCACCCTCCTGCTCGCAGGAGATTGGGGAGAGGGAAATTGTCCTGATGAAATTCCTGAATTTTTGGTGCAAATCAAAAAGTCACAYGAACCAAGGCTGATCTGTTCCATTCCTCATTAGGAGGCACTTGAGTGATTCTGGAAGGAACCATTCCATCTTTCCAGAACCTTCTTGGCAGCTTCGAAGCCTTTCCCATTTTGTGGTCAATGCGGGCAGTGCTGAAGACAAGCAATGCAGAAAAACCTAAACCCCACAATTCTGCTGTTTCCCAGAATCCCAGAATTGTTTGGATTAGAGGGACCTTAAATCTTATCCCATTGCACCAGATTTCATGGGTAGAGGGTGGAATTCCACCTTTCTCTTCATCTTCTAAGAAAGTGGAATTCCACTCTTCTCCTCATCCTCCAAGGACATGGATCCCCATGGGCAGGGGGTGGAATTCCATCTTTCTCTTCATCCTCCAAGGAAATGGAATTCCACTTTTCTCCTTCTTCTCCAAAGAAATGGAACTTTACCTTTCTCATTGTCCTCCAAGGACATGGATCCCCACAGGCAGGGGGTGGAATTCCACCTTTCTCCTCATCCTCCAAGGACATGGATCCTCTGTCATCATTAAACATAAAAATCAGGAATTTTTAGCAACAATGAGAAGTGATGGATGTACCAGGGAGTGACACTGAGAGCTCTGAGTTTTGGGAGATCAGTGTCCCCAAGAATAAATCCCCACCTCAGCTCATGTTTTTATGGAGTTGGGTGATGGCTATGCTCACCCTCTGATCCTCCTACCCTGTCAAGGCTGAGGGAGCTCCAGGATGGAGGTTGAGGGAGGAATGTCATTTGGAGGTGTTTCTGTCACTGTGCCTTCTCCAAAAAAAAAAAAAAATAGACAGGAAAAGAAGGCAAATAACAAAAAAACCCAAACCCACACAGCCTCTTCTCCCCCTCCAAAGTCATTGTAAGCCCAAGGATATATCAAAAATAGGGTTCGGGGGAAAGTTTTGGAGAAGAGGAGCCATCAGTCACCTCCAGTCCTAAATGAGAACATTTCAGCTCTGAGACACTTCAGCCTCTCACCCAGTCAACACTAAACCCTGCCTTCACAAACACACCAAGTTCCCTTCAGATAGCACAAAAAATATAATTAAATCATTTCCTTTCCCTCCTTACTTCCCTTAAAAACAAGGAGCATTATCTAAATATGGATCTGGCTCAGTCAAAGCAAAATTTCTCTATTTCTCCTATTGTTCTTCCTATTTTTCTCCTATTTTTTCCCCTATCTTACCCTGATTTTTCTCCTACTTTTCTCCTATTTTTTCCTATTTTTCCCCATTTTTCTCCTTTTTTTTCCCTATTTTTCTCATATTTTTTTTTCTATTTTTCTCCTATTTTCTCCTATTTTTCTTCTATTTTTTTCTTGTTTTTTCCCTATTTTTCTCCTCTTTTTTTTTTCCTATGTTTCTCCTGTTTTTCACTCAATATTTCCCTGCCCCTTGCAGCAAGGTGGGAGGATGGCAGCGCTGAGCCAGGCCCAAGGTCCAGAGACCCCGAGTTCACTTCTCTGTCTGGGTGGATTTTTTAGGGGGAAAAACGTGTGGGAAACACAACCGACGATCCCTCCTTTCCAATTTCCATAGAAACGGCAACTTGTAGCTTTTCCGAGGCAGCAGAAACTCACATTATCAGCTGTGTTTATTGTCCCTGGAGGCTGTTCTTTTGGAAGCGCATCTTATTTTCTCTCCGAAATAACTTCAATTTTTGCCCTCCCAAACACCCTGTGGCAACAAGCTCCACTGCTGGAGAACGCAGGGAAAAATAACCCCCAAAATTCCTTTTTTTTTTCTTTTTTTTCTGTTGTTTTTATAACCTGCTGATGAGTTTTAAAGGACTGCTGCAGATGCTTTTAAGTTTGAAAGGGAAAGAAGTGCCAAATCATCGTTCCTTACCTCTGGGCTGAATTTGAGCCAGTTCARGCTTAATTCCCATAAAACTGCAAATTTCCTTAAGCACCTTTTCCATAAAGAAGAGCCGATAATGGACCAATTTGTGCTGTTGTATTGATGTAAATCCACAGCAATTCCATCACTTTGTTGTGATGGAATAAATAAATTTAACCGGGCATTAGYTGGACTAAAAGCAGGATTTTGCAACTCGCTGGGTTTTTCCATCCAAACCCTCCTCCGTGTTTTCCATAAAGTTGCACCAAGTGCAACTCCTGTTTATAACCAGATTATTTACCCRCAGCTGCACACGATGGAATTCACCACTGAATTATGGACATCTCTCAGAGTTTACAGCGCAAAGGAAATTGGAGCAAAAGCCGAAATGAACTGAAAGTTGCCTTTTAAACACCCCCTTCCAGGCAAAAATGCCACCAAAACCAGAGGAATTTTAAACAAACTGAACGAAGCCACCTTGTTTTTCAGTGCCTTTTACCTTCCTGGCTCCTAACCCTTTATTTCCTGGAGATACCCAAGGAAATAAAATCTCCTTTAAACATCTGTTCCCACTCTTTCAGGAAAGATTTAATGAGATTTTGGCCACCATTAATTCCCATCAGAGGTATTAAGAAGCAGATGTTCCCAGTGGTCAGTGGTCAGTCCTGTGGTCATCTCCCAAAGGGAATGGCATCAGCTGTTGGGTTAAAGGYGAATCTAGARCTGAGACCCTCATTCCCATAAATCMGGAGATTCCAGGTGGGAATCYGTGCCCYGAGCACCTTAAATCCAGGAGAAATGCAAAGCACCCATGGGAACCGTGGGCCTTACTCATTCCAGAGTTCACAGGGTGTATTTATATCCCGAAGACATCACCGGGGAGGGCTGTTGGCTCTCGGGCTGGAAAAGTCATTTTAGCGGCAATTCTGCCACGAAATACAACTCCCGCTAGCAGAGGTCAGGAGAAGTGTTTCCATAAAATATTCCTTTCTGCTGACGCCGTCCTCGGTCAAGTGCTGGGGGCTGAGCTCAGCGTTCCCTCCACAGGCCCCGTTCCTCCTCGGGCGGTGGCTGGGACGTGACAACCTCATAMAAAATTCTAAAGGTCAGGCCCGAGCTTCAAGGAACTCCATCAGCGAGGAGTAAAAACAGGAGCTGAATCCCAGCCGGCTGCACAAACATTAAATATGAAATTAGTGCCGAACAGCTGTGCATCCACAAAGATGAGCCCCGGCCAAGGTGACCCATTCCAGGAGATAAACACCTCGCACTCTCCTCCTTTCCTCCCTCCTCAAGGCRTCACCCTGGGCTGTTTGGGTGCTGTCACAGTGAGCAGTTGGAGGCAATTCCAAGGTAATTAAACCTTAGATTGACRCCGCTGTGCTATAACGGACTAATCCCACTTTAATTCATCTTGAGGATTGTGCTGAGCTTGTTTTTGATCTGAAATCCCACCCTGATGCAGCTTTGAGCAACTTCTGCACCGCGTTGAGTTGAAGATGATTGGTCCCCGCCGATGCCCCAGACCCACCTCTCGTCCTCTGTGGTATCAAAGAGCTTCGAGCTCTCTGTGAACTGTGGATGAAGTTCACAAAAGGAGTCCCACAAAGCCACAACAGCCCCCCCAACCTTTGCTCCGGCACTACCCCGTCCTTGTTCCGCGGCCCCGAGGGCTCGTCCCACCCACGGTCTGTGAGAAGGATCTGACAGCAGGGTCACCCTCATTACTGCCCCCTCCTCGTGCATCTCCTGCCCTCTGAGGTCAGGCAGGTTCTCCTTGTCCTGGCTCTCCATGGTTTATCAGGACAAGGCTGAAGAGGAGCACAAATCCACACAAATCCACACAAAAACTCCCCGCGGGCGCGTTGTGCGCCAGCCTCTGAAGCGGCAACTTCCGAGCTCTGACGACCTCTCAGAAGCTGGACTTTGAGATTYTCTCTGTGGTGGCCTCTTCAAGGCCCCTTTCTAAGCCTTTTCATCCAAGTCAGGCAGTCACAACTCCTTGCCCAGGTGGCTTTGAACCCTCTGCTGCAACGGGAAGGAAAAGCTCTGTTGTTCCGGCCCACGGCTCCGTTTCATTTATTGTGCCTGGAACAGCAGCAAAGCACCCAGTTATTTTCAGGCAGGTCGGGAGGTTAAGGAAAAGGTCCAAGAAAAGAAAACTTCACCTCCCTGAGATAGAAAATTARCGTTCACAAAGATGCGCGGGGGAAAGGAATATTGGAGGATGAAAGTGGCTMCTCCTCTCCAAGGGCTGCAGTGACTTCTTCCAGTTCCAGACCCCCTGAAACTGAATTAGGACTCCACAACTCCAAAAAAGTGTCAGGAAAATTAATCCACAAACACCAGAGGTTTGTGTCCAAAAAGGAGACAGAGGAGTCCTGTAATTTTATTCATGAATAAAGGGAGAGGCCATGGGGCATTTCCATGGGGTCTTTCACAACAATAGAGGACACCGCCTCCTTTATTCCAATTTCCCGGCCTCAGTTCCCTCTCTCTTTCTCCATTGGCTGAAGGACTGGAGAGGTACAGGCTCCCCAAATCCCCTAACACAGACCTGCTTCTCATGCATCCCCCCCCTTTTTATTCTTTGTGTTTTTGTTCTTTTTTTCCAAGTCCAGGGATTCAGCACTGCCTTGGGTCAGTACCAGTCTGGGTCAATTTGGGGAATTCCTGTGGAATTTATGGTTTTTCCCATTACTCCTTTTACCTATCAGTTTCTGGCCCTATTTCCCAGCAGACCCCACAGTTTGTTTGTAAAGACAATTCCCTCTCATTCCTTTCAAAAGCAAAACTTTGCTGTGAAAATAGTGAAATTGAGGACTAAAAGTTATCACAACCCATAAACACAACCTCCAACAACACAGAARTAAGAACTTGTGAAGGAACCCAAAGGTGCTGGATTGGGATGGAGCAAAAAGTGTCCTGAGTGCCCACAGTGACTCATCAACCACTTCTTTGGCTTCAAATCTGACTGCACATTATTCCCAACCTCTAAAACAAACTCATTCCTTCACTTTCCCTCTGCAGATGATTCATCCAGGCACCTGAAAGCCACTAAAAGCCAAGTGCAGGACTCGTTTCCCTCCYGTCCCTGCTCTCTGCCCGGCGCTTCCTTTCAGGCTGTGCCAGAGCCCGAGGCCTGATCGCTCGGAAAAGGTCAGGCAGGATTTACAGAGCCTGAACAYGGCCTTGGAGGCACAGCCCATCCCAAAATCCCCAGAAGCTCCAGCTGCATGGCAAACAGGGGGCAGTTCTGGAAATTAGGTCACAGGGACCAGGAGCCTCAGAGCGCTGCAGAATTCCAAACAGGTGAGAGAGGGGAGCTCTGCTGGAGGGTTCACACATCGAGATGAATTAATTTCCTTCAGCAAGGCATGGCTTTGCTGTGTTGGGTCTGGTGTTATTGCTCTGGGAACAATCCCTTCTTCTCGGGGTTCTGGGCAGTGCAGGAGGTCATTTTTCCCCGTTTCAAGTGGCAGCAGCTCCATGGAATGTCAATGCTGGCAGGCACTCGGTTCCTGGGAACTTCAGTGAGATGCCGGATGAGGAGGATCAAGAGCTGCTGCTCTGGAAGAGCCAAGGAGYCCAGGCTGACACTCAGGGATTACAACCCTGGGCACTGATCCCTGGCRTGGACATCTGCTCCTCTCAACAGMAYGGCTCCGAGATCAGAYGGCTTRGAAAATGTGAGATASGAGTGATGCCTCAGGATTTCAGTTTCTCTATTTCCATGTCTCTTCAATCCTGGAATTCTCCAGTGTTTAACTCCAGACTCCACAGACAGTTCCCAGCTCCTGCTCTCCCATTTTGACACAAAACAATTCCTCTGCAGCCCCAAAGTCAAGGACACCTCCCTGGGCCAGGCCCCAAGAGATGGAAAGAACAGAGAATTGGGGGGAGCCAAGTTGGAGTTTTTGACTGCATTGGCTGCAGCTGCAATTGGAGGATTCAGGCCCCATGTGCAAATGGACAAAAGTGAGAAAGGGTGAAAAATCTACGAGCCATGGTCCATTGTGGGTGCAGCCCCTGGCTGGGCTGGGACTGCCCTCAATGGCCCTGAAGGCCCTGAAATAAAACAATTTTTCTTTATATTCTCTGAATTTTTTCTGCCCTCTGATTTAGGGAGTCGAATTTAGGCATCCCCACTCGCAGCTCCAACCATCCTGGGCACGTTGGCAGCGTCACTCCTGTCACCTCCAGCTCTGGGAATGTTGCACCCAGCAAGAGGAATAAATCCATGTCCAGGTGGGGAAACCATTGCTTGCTAACAGCAGCTGAATTTAACAGGGAGAGCCAAATCCTCTTTGAGGTGTGAGCTGGGTGATGTCAGTGTCTGCTGTAAAKCAGGGATTGATTCTGCTGCATTCAGGGCTGTGCAAATTCAGGGTGGCTTTGGTATTTCACRTGCATGGCCCTGGTCTGATTGCTGCAGAATTCCGAGTGTAACGACAGAAAGAAATTAATTATGGTTTGTTCAGAGATAGAAACATTCCAAGCTGTGACTCTCACCTCTCCTCAAAAAGAAGTTCAGCATCATCATGTCCATCACACAAATGGAGAAATAGGAATGTTGTGGAAGGGGAGTCACAGTTGTGAGCTTTGGAGATGAGGAACCCAAATCTGCAGGAAGTGCTCTGGGGATGATCCCAAACTCCCTCCTTTCCCAGAGTCTGAAAAACACAGAGGGACCTTCCCATCTGCAGGGAAATAATTCATCTGACATTTCCCTCACCGATCATGAAACAAGGGATTGAATGAAAGGATGGGTGAAATGCTGGTTTATTTGCCTTGTTTGGTCCTAAAAATCATGAAAGGAGCAGAGCTGGCAGTGAAGTGTGGGGTCCTCGTCTCTGCTGGGATAAACTTTGTGTTTGCAGACCCTGTAATTATTGACTGAGCTTCTGCAAATGTCTTCAATTTGAACATGAATTTCTTTGCAAACTCCATTTCTCTATTTAGAATTGAAATCCTGGTGCCAGCCCTGCTGTTCCTCACAGGGATTTAGCAGAGTGACATTTCCAGCTCCCTGAGCACCCTCAGTGCTGCGTGTCCTCTCTGTGTCCATGGTGATGGAGAGACCTCRGCGCTGTGCTGGGCAGAGATGAGAGGCTGATCAAATTCCACTTCCCATATGGTCACTTATTCTCACTTTCCCCAGAGGATTTAAGTACACACTCCACGGATAAATCCCATTCTTCCTTTCTGTGAATTCTCAATGATACCAAAATCTGGCTTACCTAGAATAGAGCCCAGACAAAATTCAGAGGATAAAGAGAAAAATTGTATTTATTTCAGGGCCATAGAGGGCAGTCCCAGCCCAGCCAGGGGCTGCACCCACAATGGACCATGGCTCAYGGGTTTTTCACCCTTTCTCACTTTTGTCCATTTGCACATGGGGCCTGAATCCTCCAATTGCAGCTGCAGCCAATGCAGTCAAAAACTCCAACTTGGCTCCCCCCAATTCTCTGTTCTTTCCATCTCTTGGGGCCTGGCCCAGGGAGGTGTCCTTGAGTTTGGGGCTGCAGAGGAATTGTTTTGTGTAAAAATGGGAGAGCAGGAGCTGGGAACTGTCTGTGGAGTCTGGAGTTAAACACTGAACAATTCCAGGATTGCTGAGACATGGAAATGGAGAAACTGAAATCCTGAGGCATCACACCCTCGGAGTTAACAGGGGGTTTGGGGCTGCTGGAATTTGGGGAAAACATTTTGTCTAACAGCTGTAGCAACCTTGGGAACTAAATTCCTTTGGAATGAATTTGGGAGTTCCTGAGCAACTTCTGATCAATTAACAAACATTGCGGTTAATTTTTCCCAGTTCCTCTGGCTGAGGATCCATATCAGATTTGGTTTATGACAAAGCAGAGCTAAGGAGGACAAAAATGCACAAATTAACAAACATTGTGATTAATTTATCCCAGTTCCTGTGGCTGAGGAGCCATTGCAATGTTGGTTTATGACAAAGCAGAGCTAAGGAGGACAAAAATACATAAGAATGCAAATTTTGGCACATTTTTGGGGGGTTCCTGTGGAGCTTGTGAGGCTGAAATTGCCCTGTTTGAGACTCTCTGAGCCATGGGGAGCTGAGGATTTAAACTGAGCCAGGAGCAAGGAGTGAGGAGAGCGTGACAGAGGCGTCCAGTGGAATCTTCTGTCTCGGTACTGGGCAGACTAGGAGCAGCAGGAGATGGGAAAAGGGAAATCCCAGTTTGGGAATGTGCCCTGGAGCTGCCTGATGGATCACAGATATTCCCTGCTCCTGCCTCGCCGACCCACCAGCCTCTCCAAATTCACTTTGCCTTCTCCTCCTCCTCCTCCTGGGGATGAAGAGCTTTGACATGCAGGGGAGGGGTTGGGTGACCTTTGTGGAAAGCAGAATCCAGGGTTTTAAGGGATTTTTCTTTCAGAGTCTACGCCTGAAAACAAAACCCCAAATTCAGCCCCTTAAAAAAAACAAAACAAACAAACAAAAAAAAAACCAAAAAAACCTCAACAAAAAAAGAAAAAAAACAAAAAAACCCTGGGAATTGCTGCACAGTTCAGCCTCAGTTTTTAGATGCCTTTAAAATCCCCCCAAAACTCATTTTTTTCCACCTTGTGGGATTTGTGGATTGGGGGCCACCTTTAGTTTATTTTGATTTAAAGGCTGGAGTTTCCAGCACAGACCCTTTGGCCAAGTGGAATTTTAGGTGCCTACACTTYATAAACACGCAGGGTGAACATTGCAACGTGGAGTGAAACACTTTCCAAAACCATCTCCGAGTTTATTAAACACTCAACGTTTTATCAAATCCGAGGGGAATTCAGACAGTTTTGATTATTTGAGCCTTGAACTCTCCCGTGCGACATTCTCCTGTGTAAACACGGGCAAACATCACGTCTGTGGCCGCTGTTAAACACAAATAAATTGAGTTCTGTGACTCTCTGACCTCCTGAAAGTTGAATTCTGGCAAATCCCTGTCACCCCCTCCGCTGCCTCAGGGGCTGCTGTTGTCCCCCTGTGTTTTCCAGCAATTTTGGGGTTGGGCACGGCTGGAAATGTTTCATCCCCACCAGCAAACGGGTGAATCCTCAACCCCTGCTCCTCTTGGAATCCTCACAGCTTTGTCCCATCCTATAAGGTTCAGACTACACAGAATTTGTTAATATGGACAGGTAAATCCCCTCTCATGCTCTCCCAAACCCGTGGGGTCCCTCGGGCTTGTGGCTGATGCGATAACGACGCTTGAACGGGTGTAAAGAAAAACCCAAACCGTGGCTGCTGCTGCTGCTGCTGCTGCAGATGGTGTCACCCTTGGACAGGGCTGGGAGGGAGCAGGATTCCATCTCCTCCCATGCTGGGCATGGCCAGAGCTTCTGTCAGAGCCTGGGCAGCAGCAGCAGCAGCAGCAGATGGGGCAAGGGGGGCTCTGCTCGTGGGTGAACCCCGCTCCTGCCTCGTGGTTTTCAGCATCGCTGACCACAGCCGGAGAAATAAACGCCTCGCTCTGGACGAGTCAGAAGTGTGGGCTCTAAGTGGGATCTTCTTGGGGAAATCTTTATTTATGCATTGGGACGGAGTTTTTATCTCCTCCTGTTGCTGCTTTCTTCTTCTCCTGCTTTCGTGATGCCTCATTGAGCTTACCTA
>NW_026624169.1:131734-133989 GCF_030028575.1 Malurus melanocephalus
TCCATCCCAGCCCCTCCCGACCCTCCCAGACAGGAATTCCTTCCCAAAATCCCATCCAACCCACCCTTCTGGCAGTAGGATTTCATTTCCCCTTGACCTAACCCTCCATCCAATCTGCAAATCTCTCTCCATCWTTCCTGTGGGTCCCTTCAGGTCCTGGAAGGTCACAATTTGGTCACTCTGGTCCCTCTTCAAGGCTGAACATTCCCAGTTCTCCCAGCCTTATCCTCTGCTGATTCCATTTCTCGTTCTCTCAGCCTTTTCTTTTGCCACCCAGTTCTACTCTGATTTCAAGCAGCTGAATCCCGAGCCCCATCCCAAGGTCTGAGCCCTGAATCATGGACAAAAATCCTGAATTTGAGCCACAATTAAGGACAAACCCCTCTGCTTCTCCAACCCCCCTGAGCTCCAGGAGCTGGCAGACCTGAGCCATGGGGTTTTTTTCCTTTCCTAGTGGGTGCTCCTCACCTCCTGAGCATTTTATGTGAATAAAACAAACCCTCCTCTCCTTTTCCCCTTTCCATTGCCCACAAAACTCTGGGATTTTGCTGATTTAAATTCCTGCTGGGCTCCAGCCTCTCAAGTTCCCATTGCTGCAGCCAGGGATTCCAGCTCTCAGCACAGCACCAAAGATTGTCTGATTCCTYGAGGTTTGTTCAAACCCAGCGACCTTTAAGAAAATAAAAAATACCCCTCAGAATRTTATTAACGCTGGCATTTATGTGCTGATGTGTTTTAAAGCCTCTGGTTCAGCGGATCCCCCTCTTTTACCTACAAATTGTGGATTCCTGGAGCAGAACCTCCATGCTTGGAGTAACCCAAGCTCYGTTAAACTCAGCAGGGAAATCTCCAGGCTTTGCCAGCAATCAGGGCAGATTCCTGCTGCAGAAATTGAATTTTTAAATATTTTTGTTGAACAAATACTGCGAGGAGCTGTGACACAAAGGGTTATTCCTGCCTCAGCTCCTCATTTCGACCGGTTCCGGCTCCCTGCCTGGTTCCATACGGCTTCCAAAGGTTTTTTTTTTTTTTTTTTTCCCTGCTTGTTGGCTGGTGACCTCTCTGCCCAAAGGCTACAGAGAGCATTTGGAGGAAGAAACTGAGCCCAGGCAGAGCTGCTTGCTCGAGTGTGAGCTCAGAGCCGAGGCCGGAGCGTGCTGGCACAACCAGGAACCTGCAGATGGGACCAGACAGGGCAGGAGCTCGGCACTGGACACTGCAGGAACTGGACAGTGGGCTGGATAGGAGATGGACACTGGGCAGGAGCTGGGCACTGGGCTGGGAAGGAACTGGACACTGCAGGAACTGGACAGTGGGCTGGGCAGGAGCTGGGCAGAGCAGGAGTTGGGCACTGGGCACTGCAGGAACTGGGCACTGGACAGGGCAGGAGCTGGGTACTGGACTGGGCCAGAGCTGGGCACTGAGCTGGGCAGGAACTGGACACTGGGCAAGAGCTGGACACTGGGCACTGCAGGAATTGGACACTGGGCTGGGCAGGAGCTGGACACTGGGCACTGCAGGAATTGGACACTGGGCTGGGCAGGAGCTGGACACTGGGCACTGCAGGAACTGGGCACTGGGCAGGGCAAGAGCTGGACACTGGGCTGGGAGGGAACTAGACACTGCAGGAATTGGGCACTGGGCAGGGCAAGAGCTGGACACTGGGCAGGGCAGGAGCTGGACACTGGGCTGGGCAGGAGTAGGGCCCTGGGCAGGAGCTGGACACTGGGCACTGCAGGGGCTGGGTGCTGGGCAGGGCAAGAACTGGGCACTGGACACTGGGCAGGGCAGGAATGGGGCACTGAGGACAGCAGGAATTGGGCACTGGGCACTGGGCAGAGCAAGAGCTGGACACTGGGCACTGCAGGAACTGGACACTGGGCTGTTCCCCAGGCCAGGGGAATGACCACCAACCCCCTGCCTCACGCCCCACCTTTGACCAGGAGGAGACTCCAAGCCATGAACACCCCCCTTCCCCGAAATCTTTGTTTCTGAGGGACCAACCCTCCACAGGCAGCAGTTTTTCTGGAGGAAAACACCTCCCTGGCTCTCGGAGGATGTGCAGCGTGCACAGCAGACACACAAATTCCCTCTCCAAACACTCAGGGAACAGCTCAAGGCATCTGAGGAGAAACACCTCCAGCTCCCAGCAGATTTATCACAAGTGAGAGCTCACCCAGAGCCAAAATTTCTGTGCGAGGCGGCAATTTATAGCCGGGCTGGGGCCGCGGTTCCGTGTCAGCGCCGAGTTTGGC
>NW_026624169.1:135289-139309 GCF_030028575.1 Malurus melanocephalus
TGCTGCAGGGAGCTGGGGGAATGTCATCAGCTTCTTATCTCACCCACAAATGTGCTGGGACTTCTTATCAGCTGCGCTTTCTGGCCTCTGTTTTAGTGGTGAGTGGTACAAATACTCCACTGGAGTACAAAACGTTCTGGATTCCAGMAAACCCCTGATTTCTGTAGGAAACRTCACCTAAAAATCCCCAAAACCTSCTCARTAATGGTCGTGAGGCACTGAAAACCACCATAAATGCATTTTGAACGAGAGCGACAAGCGCAGAGCTCACCCTCATGGACACCGGGGTGGGAAAAACCAGAAAGGGACACGGGAAAGCGAAATGGGTTTRGAGTGAGATGAAATCCCTCAAATTCATCGAGCCTTAAAATCACTTTGTCAAACCTCAGCCTGGTGGGGCCGAGCTGTTCTTAGGCTGGGCACAGAGCTCTGCTCTGGGGGATGGGGGATTTGATTTCACCTCACCCGCCTCTCGCAGGTGTTTGCTGCCCTGGTGAACATCAAAACTCGGAGAGATGTGGGGTCTCAGCAACCGCAGCGATTCCATCGCACTTAACCGACAAAATCCCGGAGGTTTTGTGTGAAAATCCTAAATCTGGAAYGTTTTGGGTGCAAATCCTGCTTCTTTCACACTACAGCGCCGAACTCGAGCACATTATTGCATAAACATTAATAAATTGCCATTTCTGCRGCAAAACGGCCCTGGGGGATGGGAGGGGGTGGAAGGTTTGATCCACCCAAAGCGCTTCAATTCCTGTTTGYAATTCTTGTCTCACTCCATGAGCACCAAGGGTTGCTCAGGAGAGCAAAAGGAATGAGAAAAGGCCTAGGCCTGGTCTAGGGGGGATTTTTACAAAGTCCCACCCCAAAATTTCCCAGAGTGAAGCAAAGTTGCAAAAATCCCACCCCAAAAATTCCCAGAGGAAAACAAGGTTACAAAATCTCACCCCAAAAATCSTCTCCTTTTTAGGAGAATCCAGTGATTTCAGGGCCAAATCTGTGTGGTTTGAGAGCCAAATCATCCAAATTCCTCAAAAGCTGGGTCTGAAGACCCTGGGCACCCAAATTTTGCTGTTTAACTCCCCTGCACAACCAAAAAATCCCAAATCCCTGGAGCTGTGGTGTGATTCCTACATCGCAGGCTGTGAGGGGTGCAGCGATTCAGCCCCAAACCCCGGTGRTTTTCCCACCAGGAACAGCCCCGTTCCCTTCTCTGGGTGCTGCTCTCGCATTTCTGGGATTGATTGGGGGGTTCAGGAGGTGCAGAGGGGCCTCGTGCCAACCCCACCGATCCCRAACTTTCAGCTGCCAGCCCAACAGCCCCATGTGGATCCTGCGGCCCCTTCTGCCCATCCTCACGGGTTTTTAGGGATTCAAACCTCCCACACCTCCTGTGCCCTCTGCCCGAGCTGGTGACCAGAGTGACAGAGCCCCAGCCCCACAGAAAGTCACTGGCTGTGTTTTGTTTTCTTCACAGAGAAAAACTCATGACTATTTTTTTTTTTTTTAATGTTTTGGGCTTTTTTTGGAGTTTTTTTATCCCTCTCCGTGCGTGGTTTCAGGCAGCCCCTTCTCCTTCTGTTTGCCCATCTGTGGAGGGGAGGGAGCTCCCCCTTCCTTCCCCACGGTGCCAGATGCCTCCTGAATGCCACGGTGGAGCCCAACGCTTCCCAGCGCAGAGATCTTGAACTCTGGAGGAGGATTTGGCGAGAGGATCCCTGGGGAGGCTGGGAATGCAAAATTTCAGCCCTTGAACCCCAGCTGAGGATTTGGTGAGATGATCCCTGGGGAGCTGGGAATGCAAAATTTCAGCTCTTGACCCCCGGCTACAGATTTGGTGAGAGGATCCCTGGGGAGGCTGGGAATACAGAATTTCAGCTCTTGAACCCTGGCTAGGGGTTCAAGGATTTGGTGAGATGATCCCTGGGGAGTTGGGAAAGAGGAATTTCAGCTCTTGAACCCCAGCTGAGGATTTTGTGAGAGTGTCCCCTGAGGAGGTTGAGGCTCTTGAACCCTGGCTGAGGTTTAGGTGAGAGGGTCCCCCGGGGAGGTTGGGAATGAGGAATTTCAGGTCTTGAACCCCAGCTCAGGTTTTGGTGAGACGGTCCCCAGGGAAGTTTGAGGCTCTTGAACCCTGGAGGAGGATTTGGTGAGAGAGTCCCTGGGGAGAGGTTGGGGCTCTCGAATCCTGGCTGAGGATTTGGTGAGAGGGTCCCTGGGAGAGGCTGGGAATGAGGAATTTCAGCGGCTGAATCCCAGCTCAGGTTTTGGTGAGTTGATCCCCAGGAAAGCTTGTGGCTCTTGAACTCTGGGAGAGGATTTGGTGATTTGGCCCCTGGGGAGTTGGGAATGAGGAATTTCAGCTCTTGAAGCTGGGCTGAGGTTTTGGTGAGAACGTCCCTGGGAGAGGTTGGGGCTCTGGAACCCCATCTGAGGTTTTGGTGATTTGGCCCCTGGGGAGGTTGGGAATGTGGAATTTCATCCGCTGAACTCTGGCTGAGGATTTGCTGAGAGGGTTCCCTGAGGAGGTTGGGAATGCAGAGTTTCAGTCTTGAACCCCAGCTGAGGTATTGGTGATTTGGCCTGTGGGGAGGTTGGAAATATGGAATTTCGGGTCTTGAACCCTGGCTGAGGTTTTGGTAAAAGAGTCCCCGGGGAGCTTGGGAATGCAGAGTTTCAGTCTTGAACCCCATCTGAGGTTTTGGTGATTTGGCCCCCATGGAGGTTGGGAATACGGAATTCCAGCTGGGATGGGTGCGCCCGTTCCTAAGTTTGTGAGAGGAGCATTCCCACTGATGTTTGGGCGTCACAGCCGCCGTTCCTCAGGTTTAACAGAGCCACTGCCTCGTTTGGACTCATTAGAACCCCCCAATCACTTTTCCCACCCTCCTCAAGAACCAAAACCTTCAATATTTGTAAATTTAAGCCCAGCCTAACGCAGCTCACGCTGTTTCAGTCTCCTAAGGCTCCCTTGCCACGCAGCAAAGACACCAAAAGYTCTGATCCAGCCCCTGTGGGTGCCATCCCCGGTTTGTTTTCCAGGAATACTCAAAATTCCCAGGAAAAAGCTTCCCTCCCAACCTCTCTTTGTGCTCTCCAGGGCTATGGAAACGCTTCCCTGCGGGGAGCAGGTGCCATATGGCCGTGTAGGCTCAATTAGCACATGCTGACAGATAGCAAGACACTTCCAAAAAGAAAAAAAATAAAAAAAAATAAAATAAAAATCCCAAGCCTTGGCAAGCTCGGGAAGTTTCTCTGTGGATTATGTCATGTTGCGTCTCGTGGTGCCTWAACTTGGGAGGTTTGCTGGGAAAGAAAGGGGAAAAAAATAAAAAAATCGAAGGAGAAATGGAAAGGAAACGGAGAGGAGATGGAGATGAGAAGATGGAGAGGAGAAGATGGAGAAGAGAAGATGGAGAGGGGGAGATGGAGAGGAGAAGATTGAAAGGAGAAGATGGAAAAGGAGAAGACGGGAAAGGAGAAGATGGAGAAAGGTGAGAGGGAGCAGCAAAGCTGTGAGGAGCTTCTGGCCAGGCTCCCCTGCCGAGGGTGGGCAAAGGCCTTTCCCAGTGCCAACGTTTCATTACTCACACGTCCCTGACTGCCCAAACTGATCCTAAAGCGCTCTGGCATCTCCCCAGGGTCATCTGGGATGGTTTCCTCCTCCCTGCATCCGTACTGGAACTGCTCCTGAGCAAAATTAAACCAGAATGTTTTAATGGCTTCGGAAAATGGGATATCTTTTATCCAGGCTTACCTAGAACAGAGGACGGACAAAATTCAGAGGATAAAAAGAAAATTCCGATTTATTGCAGGGCCTTCAGAGCCATTGAGGGCAGTCCCAGCCCAGCCAGGGGCTGCACCCACAATGGACCATGGCTCATGGGTTTTTCACCCTTTCTCACTTTTGTCCATTTGCACATGGGGCCTGAATCCTCCAATTGCAGCTGCAGCCAATGCAGTCAAAAACTCCAACTTGGCTCCCCCCAATTCTCTGTTCTTTCCATCTCTTGGGGCCTG
>NW_026624169.1:139975-140880 GCF_030028575.1 Malurus melanocephalus
TTAGAAACCCCTTCCAACCTGCAGAACGGGTACCTGAACATCTCAGGAAGTACCAGAAGGGTTTCTGAAATGAGAATTGGGCTATATCCTCAAAAATGGACACAGAACAGCCCTTCCCAAACCCTTCTGCGGGGTTTTGAAACCACTTCCAATCCCCACAATGGGTGCCTGGACATGTCAGGGAAAGCTGGAAGGGTTTCTGAGATGAGAATTTACTCTGTCGCTAAAAGAGACAGGGAACAGCCCTTCCCAAACCCGTCTGGGGGTTTAGAAACCCCTTCCAATCCCCAGAATGGGTACCTGAACATCTCAGGAGAAACCTGAAGGGTTTCTGAAATGAGAATTGGGCTTTCTCCTCAAAAACGGACACAAAACAGCCCTTCCCAAGCCCTCCTGGGTGGCTTAGAAACCAATTCAAATCCCCCCCAAAACCCCCAAAACATTTAAAAAAGAGCRCAAGAAGCTCTTTTTGGAAGGGAGTGTGGAAGGAAATGGATTTCTCAGATTTCTCCTCAGAAGCTGGGACATTGCTGAGTACAATTTGGGGATGTTTCCCCAACCTGCTGCAAAGCCCGTGGCAAAAACCTCGGCTTCGGTGACACATGGGCTGGGAGGGACCACAGAGACTCTCCCAAACCTTCCTTGTGGTGCTGCTGTCTCAGGATTTCAGTTTCTCCATTTCCATGTCTCTGCAATCCTGGAATTCTCCAGTGTTTAACTCCAGACTCCACAGACAGTTCTCAGCTCCTGCTCTCCCATTTTGACACAAAACAATTCCTCTGCAGCCCCAAACTCAAGGACACCTCCCTGGGCCAGGCCCCAAGAGATGGAAAGAACAGAGAATTGGGGGGAGCCAAGTGGGAGTTTTTGACTGCATTGGCTGCAGCTGCAATTGGAGGATTCAG
>NW_026624169.1:142944-145520 GCF_030028575.1 Malurus melanocephalus
GCTATTCCTCCTTAAAATAAAACTCTTTGGGATCTTTGGGAGAGAATTCCTTCCCTCAGAACACCAGTAAATGTGAACTCCCAGGATTTTTCAGTCCCATATCCATTATGGATGAGATAATGATCTGCTCAACAATGATGTAGGAAAACAGAAATTTTTATCAGTTTTTGCATCTGAAGGTGGAAATACCAGCTATTCCTCTTTAAAATAAAACTGGATCTTTGGGAGAGAATTCCTTCCCTCGGCAGCACTGGTAAATGTGAACTTCGTGGGATTTTTCAGTCCCACATCCATTATGGATGAGATAATGATCTGCTCAACAATAATGGGGAAAAATTTGGAGATTTGTTTTGGAAAAGATTTTCTCCTGTTCTCAGGGAAAAAAMCACAATAAACACAGAAAAAAACCCCCTTGGAATGGCACATTGAGTCATAGTCAGTGGGATGCAAGAATCTGGTTTGGTGTTTTAGAAATAACTGAATTTTGCACAGGAAAACGACACTAAAACACCCCTGGTTTGGGTTCCTGGGAGCAGCCCCGCCCTTGGAAAATGCAAATTATAAATTTCCCTGGTTTCCCAGCAAGGCGAGTTCTGTAAACCAGGCTTAGCTTCGGCTTTGAATGAATGTTTACATGGATAAGCAAATTGAAAATTACATCTCCTGCGTGCGCTAATTCCACAGCACTGGCCGCAAATATTGACAGAGCTCCAGCTCATCCCGTAGCTCAGATCCTTACAAATCATTTGGATACTCCCATTTTTTGTCAACACCATTCTCCATGCTGAGATCAGGCATGAAAGGGCAGCAAAGTACCTGAAACTTCAGCATTTCTGGCTCAAATTCCCAAATTCTCAATTCTGGTCCCAATTTCTGAGGCAGGAATTCTTGCCCAAATTCCCAAGGCAGGAATTTTGGTCCCAATTCCCAAGGTGATTGGGCAGCGAAGTACCTGGAACTTCAGCATTTCTGGCCCGAATTCCTGAGGCAGAAAATCTGGTCCCAAATTCCCGAGGCAGGAATTCTGGTCCCGATTCCCAAGGCCAGAATTCTGGTCCCAATTAATGAGGCAAGAATTCTGGTCCCGATTCCCAAGCTGGTTGGGCAGAAAAGTATTTGGAACTTCAGCATTTCTGGCCCAAATTTCCGAGGCAGAAATTCTTGCCCAAATTCCCAAGGCAGGAATTCTGGCCAAAATTCCTGAGAAAGTAATTCTGGTCTCAATTCCCGAGGCAGGAATTCTGGTCGCAATTCCCAAGGTGGTTGGGCAGCAAAGCACCAGGAACCTCAGTACTTCTGCCCCAAATTTCCAAGGCAGGAATTCTGGCTCAAATTCTCAAGGTAGGAATTCTGGTCCCAATTCCCAAGGTGGATGGGCAGTAAAGTACCTGGAATTTCAGCGTTTCTGGCCCAAATTCCCAAGTCAGGAATTCTGGTCCCAATTCCCAAGGCAGGAATTCTGGCCCAAATTCTCACGGTGGGAATTCTGGTCCCAGTTCCCAATTCTGGTCCCAATTCCCAAGTTGATTGTGATACTGAGGGTGGAATGGAGATTTGACTCATTCTGACACGTTAGGGAGCTGCTGTTTTCCACTTTCCCTCAAAAGCAGCTGCTCCTNGGTCCCAATTCCCAAGTTGATTGTGATACTGAGGGTGGAATGGAGATTTGACTCATTCTGACACGTTAGGGAGCTGCTGTTTTCCACTTTCCCTCAAAAGCAGCTGCTCCTTCCCCTTCCCGACCCTTTCCCAATCTGCTCGTGGCCAGATTCCCCAACTGGAAGCACAATTGAGGGAATTTGGGGCAAGAAACAGAGAAATTACTAAAGGGAATGGAATGGTTGAGGTTGGAAAAGACTTATAGGATCATTGAGTCCAATTATAACCCAGCACCACCACGGGCACCACCAATCCATGTCCCCAGGTGCCACATCCAGAAGGTTTTTGGGACAATTCCAGGGATTGGACTGAACCACCACTGGGCAGCTTTAATAACTTGTATTAATCAAATTAATTACAGAAGGGAGGAATTTGATGCGCCGCCAGGAGATGGTGGGTGCATTAAAYCCTGGAAGATTTTAGGGTTCCCATGGGATTGATTCCCTCCTGGAACAAGATTGGGATGGCCTCACTCAAAACAGGGTTTGGGTTTTCACACGCTCTGAGTAATAAATTTTACTGAGAGCTCTCTGCCAGTGCAACACCAGCACCTCCAGTGCAATCCAGAATTGGATTCTGCATAAAATTCCACATAAAACCAGGATGTGCTTTAATGCTGACTATGGATAGACACAGAGGTTAATCCTGGCTTGTTTATAAACTGTTTTTATTTTAAAAAGTGCATTTATTATCGTAAAATCCCAGAATATCCCCAGCTGGAAGGGAGTCACAGGGATCATCAGTGGGAATTGTTACAGGTGCTCTTAAAATCCCAAAGGTCAGAGAATGTTTAAAAATATTTCTGAACTGAATAATTATTGAGTTTTATGCTCAATGCAGTCATTATTTCCGCTATAATCTCTATTTWTTTTTTAGGTGATAAAGCACCAAAAATCAGGTCACGGGGAAAGGAAATT
>NW_026624169.1:147235-148943 GCF_030028575.1 Malurus melanocephalus
CTGAAAATTTCCAAAAGTAAACTGGAAAGGGCCACATGAATCCCACCTGAAAACTCCCACAAAAAAMCCCACAAATCCCACCTGAAATTCCCCTAAAGCAAACCAGGGCTACACAAAATTCCCTTTCCCAGGGCCATTTCAGTTTGCTGYAATAATTAAATAAAAACTTCATTAAATGGGAATAAACCATCAATTCTCTGCCACCGACCCAAAGGTCCTGACCTGAGTGTCCGGGTGTGTTGCTTTGTGGTCTGGGATYCTCTTCTTGATTAAAGTTGATGGATTTTTATTTATTTGTCCGTTTTCACTCTGGCATTGCTACRTCTCTAAATATTTCTTCCAACCCTAAGAGGTCACCCATCGAATAAAAGTTAAATTTACATTTAAAACTTCTTTTACCTTAAGAAAGGTGTTTGGGGTATAAAAACAATGAGCAGAGCAGGATGCTCATCAAATAAAAGTTAAAATCACACTTAATAAAACTTCCTTTACCTTAAGAAATCTGTTTGGGTTATGAAAACAATGAACAGAGCAGGATGCTCATCAAACAAAAGTTAAATTCACCTTCTTTTACCTTAAGAAATCTCTTTGTGGTATAAAAACAACAAGGAGAGCGGGATGCGCACTTTCCAACACCCAATTAGCACAAATTATGTTAATTTCTATGATTYTAAACCCAGCTACAGTTTGAGCTTTAATGAGTTTAAGCACTGAGAGCCCCCACGCTGATCCACTGGACCGGAATGAAATTCAAGCACCACTTCAAACCTGATTTGCATGGAGAAATCTCAACCAGGAGGCGTTTGCATCTCACCGGGGGCAGTGTCAGCTCCTTGAAGATTAACAGCTCCTTTTTTTAGCTGATTTCAGAAGGAGAAGGGGGTGACCAGAGCGCCCCAGGCAGCGCAAGGAGCTCGTGGTGAGCTCCAGGTGAAGGAATTCAACCTCTAAACCAAGCCTAGAACCCCTCAGCTGAGTGGTGAAAAAGCTGCTGTAAATTGGGGGGTTTCTTTTGGGGCGTTTCTGTTTAATTGGTGTGAAAACGCTTTGCTGAGGCAGTTTAAAATTCCTTTTAAATGTGTTTTAATAATCCAGTTTGCACAGAATGTTTTCTAAGCCCTCCAAGGTGCTCCAGAGAGCTCAGGATGGATTTAAACCACTCCCTGCCTTCCTGAAGGCTCAACATCTCCATGGGATTCACTCCAAGGGCTCATCCTCGGTGTTTCCAACTCTTCCGAGTCACTGGAGAGAGCCCCGAGGAGGCACTGGGATGGTCAGAGGGATGGAGCAGCTCTGCTGGGAGAGTTGGGAGCGTTCACCTGGAGAAGAGACCAGGGGTGACCAAACTGGAGCCTTTCGGTGCCTGAAGGAGCTGCAGGAAAGATGGGGAGGGGATTTGGGTGAGGGATGGAGGGACGGGACATGGGGAATGGGATCACACTGCCAGAGGGCAGGGATGGATGGGATTTTGGGAAGGAATTCCTGGCTGGGAGGGTGGGGAGGGRCTGGGATGGAATTCCCAGAGCAGCTGTGGCTGCCCCTGGATCCCTGGCAGTGTCCCAGGCCAGGCTGGAGCCACCTGGGCCATGGAAAGTGTCCCTGCCCGTGGTGGCACCGGATGGGCTTTGAGGTCCCTCCAACCCCGACCATTCCAGGATTCCATGGGCTGGCTCAGATGGGATTTTGGGAAGGATTTTTTTCTTTTTAG
>NW_026624170.1:0-1595 GCF_030028575.1 Malurus melanocephalus
AGAAATGCGTTCAGGACCTGAATTATTTCTGACTAACGCAGCAATTCCAACCACATTCCTGCAGAATTTACCTCCCAGTCCCAGCTGAAGGCACCCAGGGCCAAGCTGGAATTGGAGCAGGGAAGGATTTCAATCAAAATCTTCCCATTTCTGACATTATTTCCACTTTCTCAGGATGGCATAAACATCAGAGGCCCAGCTAACCCTGAATTAAGTTACTCTTTCAGAACTCACTGAAAAAATGAACATTTTTGTTTTCTCCCAGCAACTGAAATAGGGAAGGATGTCAATCCCTCCTGGCTTTGACCACGGCAAAAATTCTCAAAATTCTCCCATTTCTGACATTATTTCCACTTTCGTAAAATGGGAAGCAATTGGGATAAACATCAGAGGCCAAACTAATCCTGAATTAAGTTACTCATTCAGAATTCACTTAAAACCAAACATTTCCTCCCAGCAACTGAAGTAGGGAAGGATGTCAATCCCTCCCTGCTTTTACCACGGCAAAAATTCTCAAAATTCTCCCATTTCTGACATTATTTCCACTTTCTCAGGATGGCATAAACATCAGAGGCCCAACTAATCCTGAATTAAGTTACTCTTTCAGATCTCACTTGGAAAATGAACATTTTTGTTTTCTCTCAGTAATTAAAATAGGGAAGGATTTCAATCCCTCTCTGCTTTGACCCAGGAAAAAAATCTCCAAAATTCTCCAATTTCTGACATTATTTCCACTTTCTCAGGATGGCATAAACATCAAAGGCCAAACTAACCCTGAACTGAGTTACTCCTTCAGATTTCATTGAAAACAAACATTTTTGTTTTCTGCAGCTGCTCAGGGCAGGTGGAAGTGTTTTGTGCAAGGAATTTGCAGTTTTATCTCCTTCTCCTCCTCCCATTTSGAGCCTGAGGCACAGAAAGTTTCAGTCTCACTTATCAACAGCCTCCAGTCACTCTGGAGCCCTTCCAGAACCCAAAAAGTTCACAGCCAACCCAAGAAAAAACATAAATTAAATATAAATATCCAACTTTTCATTGCTGTGGAAAGAGAAAACAACGGGGAAAATTAATATTTTAACAGGAGAGGAAARAAAATCCTTTCAGTTCTATGATTTCCCAAAAAAAAGCTTTAAAAAAACCCATCAAACAGGAGAGAAATCTACAGAATTTAGGGGTTTATATCTGATCATACAACATCTACAWATAATTTTAATTCAGAATAAATTTTAATTCAGCCATCTACCTATAGATTTTAATTCAGAAAAAGTATTTAAGTACCATGATTATGTTGTTTATTTATATTTCCACCCTCACTCAGCCACCCGGAAGAGTTAAGAGTTGACAGCTTAATTCTTCCAACAATTTCAACCTCTTTAATCCTCCTTTTGGAAAGCAAAGCYTCCAATTAAAAGGTGGTTTTGAAGAAAAGGAGGAAGGAAAAATGAGGATCCATAGGATTATCAAGCAGGAACATAAATAGCCAAAGGACACATGAGAGTTCAGCTGCCTCCAAACTCACCCTGGAGCTGGGAAAGAGCCAGACAGGAACAGCAATTTGGCTTTTAAGGGCTTTTTTTGTTTTGTTTTTAATTTTT
>NW_026624170.1:3235-5216 GCF_030028575.1 Malurus melanocephalus
GGCACCAAGTGACCTCCAAAGGCCCTTTCCACCCAAATTTCCCTGGGATGGGAGAAATTTGGTGATTTACAATTTCAACTCTACTCAATTAGAGAAAATGCAGCAAAATAAATGGAGTAAATCACTGAATTTCAACCTTATTTTTCTTCACATCCCTGAAATCCCAGAGGAACTTTCCATCTCTTCCTAATAAAATTAACATCTCCAGAGGAATCTCCTAAAAAAAGTGAGTCCAGAACAACTTTATGATGTGAAATGAGACCCTAGAAAATGAAGATTAAATCATCTGTGCTACTTAAATATAAATCAAATTAACTTGGTTGCAATAAATACAAATCAAATGAAGTTGGTCGCAATAAATTCATAAAAGCAGTTGAATTATTTGCACACACTGTGTAAAAAAACTCTGAATTAGTACCAGAAATTAGTCAAACCCACTTTTTTTTGTTGTCACTGATAGAAAATAGAAAAAAAAAATAAAAGAAAAAAATTTTGTTTGCTCAGAAGACAGAAGGCAAAGGAAAATAAAACAAGAGAACAACCACATGAATAATCCTGTAAAAAATCCCAATTCAGCCCCAGAATTTCCTCAGCTGCAGCTCAAATGAAACCCTGAAAAAATGCCCAAATTCTGTCACTCGGGCAGATCCTCTTTGCACATTTCCCCTGCTGATTTTATATTTTGAAAGGGTTTTTTTTTGGAAGTTTTGTCCCAACCAAACTCCTCCAGAGGGTAAATCCCTGAGATTTGAGAACCAGGGATGGGATATCAGAGCTGGAATGTGCAGTGCTGGGAGGGGGAAGGGAGAGGCAAAAATGCTCTTTGGGAGAAATTCAGAGTTTGCTTCTCATTCCCGAGGGTCAGGAGCACATTAGGAATTATTTTGGAATGTCCATGCCCTGATGGAAAAAGAATTTCAGTTCCCAGCTTTACCACCTGATTTGTTTTTTTCACCCCAAAATTTCAAGGTTTTAAGCCCTCTTCAACCTTCATTCAGAACATTCAGATTTCTTTTAAAAATTGACTGATTAAGCACAAGTGTCACCTCAAAACAGACCTTAAAACAGGGATTAACTTTGAATCAACTCAAACTCGAGCTGGGAGAGTTGCAGGTTAAAACCAAGCAGAAACACTGGGAGATAATTACAGAGGGATATAAAATTAGGATTTACAGAGGGATATAAGATTAGGAATTATTCTGGAATGTCCATGCCCTGATGGAAAAAGAATTTCAGTTCCCAGCTTTACCACCTGATTTGATTTTTTCACCCCAAAATTTCAAGGTAATTACAGAGGGATATAAAATTCCAATAAATCCATCCTTTCCAACATGTGCTTTGCCTCAGAAACAAACAGAACTCTGTGATTTTTTTAAGCAGATTTATCTGGACCTCGCCAGCCCCTGAAGGAATCAGGACTTTCACTCTTGCAGGATTTTAGCGATCAAACTCTCCCCCCCCTTGACAAAGTTCATGTTTGCTCTCCTGAACTAAAGCAAACAAAGCAAAATAGCCAATTAGCTGTTAAATTAATCAAGCACGGGGGGGTGCTTGATTAATTTATTAAGAATTGAGCATTCCATTCTGCTCCGTGGGTTAAACATCATTAAAAAAAAGGCATTTAAAGTTGTCATTTGCATGGCAAACRAGGAATGAACTAATGATAATTTCCAACAATGTTATTAACCTCAATTAATGAAGAAAAAAAAAAAAGCCCAGCTTTAATTTATTCTAAAATAAAAAAGTTAGATGAGGATAATTCAAACGAGGGGGATATTAAAGTGGTGGGAAGGATGGGAAGCTCAATGCACAAATCCCTCAGTTCTACACAAAATTACTCCCAAAATTTCCAGACATTCACACCAAGCCTCGGGACATTTTTCTCCTCAAAGCTGCCAGTCCAGGTTTGACATCTCAAAGCTACAAATTAAGATTTGAAAAGCTGCTGAGGGCTGGGAGGAGCAGCAGCCACACACACACA
>NW_026624170.1:6836-13076 GCF_030028575.1 Malurus melanocephalus
GACACAGGGACAGCCCGGCACGTGCACGGTGACATTGAGGGCTGAATTTTTATTTTATAAAAGCCACAATAACCCAAGGGCTGAATTTTTTATTTTATAAAAGCCACAATAACCCAAGCTCAGCCGGGTTATCAGAACTGCCCGAGAGGTTAGCTGGATTCTCACTGGAATGGTGAACTCCGCCAGAGTTCAGAATTTAAATTAAGTTATCTGAGAATTTAAATGAAGCAGAAATCTGACAGCCTGATGCAGCGGGTCCATCTCAGGAACAGCCCGAAATATTCCAAAGTTACAGCACCGACGCCCCAAAAACGGGGTCTTACAGCACTGAGACCCCAAACGCGCGCTATTTYACCAAAAAGACCCCAAATTCAGGGTATTTTCAGGACTCAAGCGCAGCTCGCGCTCAGCCCGGAGCTCCCCACAGCCGCTGTTGGCGCTGCCCGAAGCGGTCACAACCCCCGGTCTGCCCTCACCGAGAGCCCCCTGAGGGCCCCGCGCCCCCCGAACCCCCGGGAGCGGCTCCGGGATGACTCAGCGGCCGCGCCGGCCCCGCCGCCCTCAGCCTCGGGAGCGCCCGGGACGCCGGTGAGAGCCGAGGGCGGCGGCAGCGCGGGGCGAGCGGGCTGTGCGCGCTGCCCGGCCCCGGAGCGGCTCTCCCGGCTCTGTCCCACCCCCCCGGCCGTGTCCGGAGCCCCCCCGAGCCGCCCCCGCCCCTCCCGGCCCTCACGGCCCTCACCCATCGCGGCGGCGGCGGCGGCGGCTCCGGTGGCGGTGGCGGCGGCCAAAATATGGCGGCAGCGGGCGGGGCGCGGGCCGGACGGCGGCCGCGAGGGGCCAAAGCTGTGCGCGCGAAGGGTGGAGGGGCGGAGCTGCGGGGATCGGGCGCCCCCAGCGGGCGGGGGCGGAACTGTCGCGGTGGGCGGATCTTGTCACCTCTCGTGTCACCCGTGTCCTGTCACTCATGTCCTGTCACTCGTGTCCTGTCACTCGTGTCCTGTCACCTCCCGTCACCCGTGTCGTGCCACCTCTCTCCTGTCACCTCTCTCGTCACTCGTGTCCCATCACCCGTGTCCTGTCACCTTTCCTGTCACTCGTGTTCTGTCACCTCTCGTCATTCGTGTCCCGTCACCTGTCTCCTGTCACCTGTGTCCTGTCACCCGTGTTCCGTCACCCGTGTCCTGTCACTCGTGTCCTGTCACTCGTGTCCTGTCACCCACCTCCTGTCACTCGTGTCCCATCACTCGTGTTCGGTCTCTCATGTCCTGTCCCCAGTGTCCTGTCACCTCTCTCCTGTCACCCATGTCCCAACCCCCGTGTCCCCTCACTCGTGTCCTGTCTCTTGTCCCCCACCCCTCCAGTCCCACCCTCCACTCGTGTCCCCCTCCTTTCCCTGGAAAGCAGGACCGGATTTGCTGGAGCTCAGCATTCCCACAAAATCCCTCCCTCGGTGACCCCCATTGCCATTTTTGTCACAAAATCACAGAATATCCCGATTTGGTGGCACTGTTGGGTGCGTTTTCCATCTTTGTGGCCTCATGGGTGACGTGCCAGGCTCTGGGTCACACTTTATGGGGGACAGAGCTCTGAGGAGCCTGAGGCAGTGGAAAAAYGGGAGAAAATTAAAAATTGTCAATGTTGTCCCCATCACAAAGGAAATGAGAAGAGCCAGGACAGGCAGAGACTCTGAGAATTCCTTTAATCGCTGTTAACTGCAAGTCTGTAAAAGGTTTGGAGAAAGTCATCGTTACAAAACTACCAGCTGTTAGAATTGTTCCTGGTTCCTCACCCCAGCTAGAAAAGGCTCAGGGAGATGTGGAATAGTTCGAGAAAACAGAGAATATTGCACAACCAACCCAACGGTTAATTCGACTAAAGAAAAAAAAAAAATAAAATAAAATAAAAGTGACACAGATGCTGCACCTTCGAGCTCTGCTGTGGGATCAGCTGGTGTCCCCATTGTGTCCCCTGTCACAATCTGAACCCAATCCCCAGGGTTTGGCAGGACAGGGATGCTCTCAGGACTCACCCCAAAAGAGGAAAAACCAGCCCCAAAACCCCAATTTTGCCAAGTGCACCCCAAACCCAGCAGGAAAATCCCAGTCCCTGGAAGGGGCGGGACAAAGGCAGAAAGGGGCATCCCAAAGGGACACCCCAAAGTGTCATCCCAGCACCCCAAAGTGGCATACAGAACCCCAAAGTGGCACCCAGCACCCCAAAGTGTCACCCCAAAGGCCAAGGACAGCGCTGCCCCTTTGGGAAATCCGTGCACGAGCAAAATCCCATCGTGATGAAGAAATGGCCCCAAAAAATGCCCGTGGGATCCAAATGAAGGAACCCAAATGAGCTCAGCAGGGCCTGGCACGGTGGGGACAGGGCTCAGATGGGGACACAAATTCTCAGGTCACATTTGGGATCCTCAGGCTGGCAGAGGGCACGGCCAAGGCAGAATTGAGTGGTCASTTGGTCAAGCTGAGGGTTAAACCAGGCACCACCACCACGAGGATTCTGCTGCCAGCCCAGCAGGGCTCAATCACAGCAAGCCACAAAGATTTTGTTCAATTTTGGTGAGAATTGAACCAGAAAAACACAAAAAAACCCAGCGCAGCTACAGAGGGGGAGCAGCAAAGCCTCGGCCCTTCCAGGAACTGCCAAAAAAATGGGAATTTCAGTGAGAAAAAGCTTCCAAGACAAAAAGCCAGGCAGAAGCTCAGGGTTTGGCAGGGGTTTGGCTTTTTTTAGGGGCAAAACCACAAGTTGAGCTCCTTTTCCTGCAGCACCTCCAGCTCCCAGCCCGCCCCGGGCACCGTTTTTGGGGTGGAAAACGCAAAAACAGGCGCAGAAACCTCTCAGCAGCAGGTTAAACGTGCACACACGGGCAAGGAAAGAACCAAAAGKGGCAAATTGGCATCTCCCAGCACGCCTGGCACGGGCTCTGAGTGCCCAGCTCTGCCTTTTCGGGCACAGTTTTGCCTCTCGGCCGTTTTTTTTAGGAGAAATCGGGTTCCTGTGTGATCTCCCAAGTTTCCTCCTCCTGGATCCCAAGGGGGCACTGGAGATGGGTTTGAGCAGGAAATAATTGAAACTCCTCCAGGCTGGAATTGCACCCCCAGCACAGTCACACACACAGGAACGGCCGCTCAATCCGGGACTGAATTCACGTTGGATGGTGGAAATGAGCCTGCCACGCTCGCTGCAGGCAGCTGCTTTATTCCCAGTCTTCCCACTCTTCATCTTCCAGCTGAAAACGGGAGGAAATTCGGTTTTGAGCTGGTTTTGAGCTGTTTCTGGGCTGTTTCTGAGCTGATTTTGGCCTTTTTTTGAGCTGTTTCTGAACTGGTTTTGAGCCATTTTTGAGCTGGTTTTGAGCTGTTTCTGAGCTGGTTTTGGCCTTTTTTTGAGCTTTTTCTGAACTGATTTTGAGCCATTTTTGAGCTGGTTTTGAGCTGTTTCTGAGCTGGTTTTGGCCTTTTTTTGAGCTTTTTCTGAACTGGTTTTGAGCTGTTTTCTGAGCTCTTTCTGAACTGTTTCTGAGCTGTTTCTGGGGTTTGGATATGGGATCTAGGGTTTGGGGGATGTTTCTGATCTGTTTCTGGGCTGTTTCTGAACTGGTTTTGGCCTTTTTTTGAGCTGTTTTCTGAACTGGTTTTGAGGTGTTTTCTGGGCTCTTTCTGAGCTGTTTTTGAGCTGTTTCAGGGCTGTTTCTGGGCTCTTTCTGAGCTATTTCTGGGGTTTGGATATGGGATCTGGGGTTTAGGGGCTGTTTCTGGGCTTTTTCTGAGCTCTTTCTGATCTGTTTCTGGGCTGTTTCTGAACTGGTTTTGGCCTTTTGTGAGCTCTTTTTGAGCTGTTTCTGAGCTGCTTCTGGCCTATTTCTGGGGTTGGAATATGGGATCTGGGGCTTGGGGGATGTTTCTGAGCAGTTTCTGGGCTGTTTCTGTGCTGTTTCTGAATTATTTCTGAACAGTTTCTGAGCTGTTTCTGGCCTTTTTTGAGCTGTTTCTGGGCTGTTTTTGAGCTGTTTCTTGGCTGTTTCTGAGCTGTTTCTGAACTGTTTTCAGCAGTTTATTTTGATAATTTAACAGCTTTTACCACCCAGGGCACCCCAGTCAGCACAAACCCTGATGTTTCCTCATTCTCCCAACCTTCCCAACAGGRATCTGSCAGCTCTGCTCCCCTCATCCCAGCCCCTCTCTGCTCAAAAAACATCACCCCAAGGGTTTGGTGATGCTTTTGGGGGGCAGTTTTACCTCCCCTGACTCACCTCCCCGGACATTTCCACCTTGGASAGCGCCAGCTGCACCTCCTCYTCAGTCATGTCCAAATCAAAATCCTTTTCCCAGTCCTCGCTGATGTCCGTGCTGGAGCCTGGAAGTGAAAAAATCCCCACTGAGCCACCAGAACGGGTCCCAAAACTCTGAAATTCCCAAAGATCAGGGAGGAAAAACCACCACAATCCCAGGAACAGCTCCCTGACAGAGATRGGATGGGCTGAGCTCCATTCCTTCACTGGGATGGTTCAAACAARCTGAAATGTTTTCTCCTCTGGCCTGGGAGAACTGGGATGTGTCAGGTGGCAATCACACAGAAAATACAGCAGGGAAGGAGTGACAGGAGGGGCTCAGATTGTCCCAGCACCGATTGTCACTCCCTGATGTGACCAACAGCACAAAGGATTTAAATCCCCTTTGATTTCATCCATCAGGATCTTCCCTTCCTGCTGATTTCAGCCCAATTCCTCTCCCCCATCACCACAAACCCAGAATTTCCCCAAAATCCCACCCCATCACAGCCCCACACAAACCTTTCTTGCCGTTGTTGGAGGGGGTGGATTTGCCGCTGTCCGAATTGAGCTCGAACACTCTCAGATCCGTGGGTCCCTCCTCTCTCACAGTCTCAGTCCTGCCCTGCCCTTTGCTCTCCAGCTCTCGGAGCTCTGCTCCAGCTGAGGRTTCCTCAGCAGCTGAAGAAGGCTGAGCAGCCTCTGAGGGTTTTGGCACGGAGCTCTGCTCTTCCAGAGTGGCCTCCACCAGGCGCTGGCAGAGATCCSCGGCGCCCGTGGGTGCTGCTGCAGTCTCTAGAGGGGTGGCAGGCACAGGATTTGCAATCTGAGTCACAAAGGACACGCTCTCGCTGCTCTCTGAGGGGCTCTGCTCCAGCAGGACGGGCTCAGAGGAAACAGAGGGGTGCTTTTCCTCTTTCTGAGCTGCTCCTGGAATTGTGATGTTTGCACAGGGATTGTTCTGAGCTGCTCCTGGAATTTTGACATTTGCAGACAGATTGTTCTGAGCTGCTCCTGGAATTGTGATCTTTGCACAGGGATCGTTCTGGGCTGCTCCTGGAATTGTGATGTTTGCAGAGGGATGGTTCTGGGCTGCTCCTGGAATTGTGACATTTGCTGCTCCTGGAATTGTGATGTTTGCAGAGGGATCCATCTGGGCTGCTCCTGGAAATGTGATGTTTCCACAAGGCAGTGGGGACATCCCCAAGAAGTCCTCTGTAGGGAGGCAGAAGTGAGAGATGTTTCAGCAGGGCAGCAGCAGCAGGGCTGGGAGCTGCATTTCACAGGGGATGAACGGAGCTGGGAGGGATCATCGAGTTCAGCTCCTGGCCCTGCACAGACACCCCCAAAATCCCCCTGGGAGCGCTGTCCTGGAACTCTGGAAGCTCTGAAGCTGTGCCCAGCACCCTCTGGGGACAGAAGAACCTTTCCCTGATCTCCAACCTAACCCCACTCTGACCTATCCCATCACCGATCACCGTGAGCAGAGATTGGAGCTGTCCCTTCACTGTCCCTTGTGATTTGTGGGAGTGAGGAGGAGGATGAGCTCTCCACGGAGCTCTAAACCCTTGATTTGTGGAGTGAGAAGGAGGATGACCTCTCTACAGAGCTCCAAAACCTTGATTTGTGGCAGTGAGGAGGAGGATGAGCTCACTTTGTGGGAGGGAGGAGGAGGATGAGCTCTCTGTGGCAGTGAGGAGGAGGATGAGCTCTCTTTGTGGGAGTGAGGAGGATGAGCTCTCCACGGAGCTCCAAGACCTTGATTTGTGGAGTGAGGAGGAGGATGAGCTCTCCAGAGAGCTCCAAAGCTTTGATTTGTGGGAGTGAGGAGGAGGAGGATGAGCTCTCTGTGGGAGTGAGAAGAATGAGCTCTCTTTGTGGGAATGAAGAGGAGGATGAGCTCTCCACAGAGCTCCAAAACCTTGGGATTTGTGGCAGTGAGGAGGAGGAGGATGAGC
>NW_026624170.1:13656-15786 GCF_030028575.1 Malurus melanocephalus
GGAGCTCCAAACCTGACCCACCTTCATCCTCCTCCCAGCCCGGCTCCTCCTGGTGCATGCTCTGCTCTGCTCGCTGCTTCAGAGCCTCTCTCCGGGCTTCATCCTGCAGGGAATTCCACATCAGCAGCCGCTCACATCCCCATCCTTTAATTCCCCTGGAATTTTGGCATCACTGACACAAGAAGGAAGCCAAGATTTCCCAAAAAAACACCCCTGGGAGCCCCCAGACCCACCTGCTCCAGGCGATGCACTTTGTAGAAATAGCGCTGCCAGAACTCCGAGTGGGAAACAGCCACGGGGACCTGGAAAAGGGAGCAGGAAAGGGATGAGACCCTCAAAGGAGCCTCTCTCCTCTCTCCAAACTGCAATCATTTCACCCCAGTTTACCTTAAAACCACAATTATTTTTGTATCAATACCAGCTCAGGGTTTCCCCTGCAGCATTTAGGAATTGCCCAGGCAGGGTCTCACCATTTTGGTGCAGAGAGCCCCTCAAAGGAGCCTCCTTTTTTTTCAAATTTGCAACCATTTCACCCCAGTTTACCATAAAACCACTTTTTTTTTGTTTTTATATCAACACCAGCTCATGGTTTCCCTGCAGCATTCAGGTCTCACCATTTTGGTGTAGAAAGCCTCTCAAAAGGAACCTCTCTCTCCTCTCTCCAAAACCTTTCATTTCAACCATTTCATCCCCGTTTACCATAAAAACACATTTTTTTTTTATATCAACACCAGCTCAGGGTTTCCCTACAGCGTTCAGGGAAATTAATGGGCAGGGCCTCATCATTTTGGTGCAGAGAGCCCCTAAAAGGAGCCCCTCTCTCCTCTCTCTCCTCTCTCCAAAACCTTTCATTGCAACAATTTCACCCCAGTTTACCATAAAACCACATTTTTTTTTTATATCAACACCAGCTCAAGATTTCCCTGCAGCATTCAGGTCTCACCATTTTGGTGTAGAGAGCCCTGATGGAAGGGCTGGTTGCCAGCAGCTCTGCAATCTCCCCTTTCTTCTCSTCCAGGTTGAAGCGAGCGAGCCAGGCCTGGAGCAGCTCAGCAGGGCCTGTTTGGGACAAAGTTGGGGAAATTTTATTGGAAAGATTTTGGGGTAAAAGAAGAGGGAAACACYGAGCTCCCAACTCCTCTGCCAGCACAAGGCCCTGAAGCTTGAAAAARGGCTTAGAAATAAAACTCTATAGAGCAGATATTTGTTTATTGCAGTGCTGGAGGTGAAGAAAATTTTTCTTTTTAACTTACTTGCTTTTGCTTTAAATTAGTACATATTTATATAGTATATATTAATAATATATACTATAATATTATATTAATTATATTATTATTGTCACTGCCCCCCATACACCTACTATATACTTACTATTATACATGGCTATGAAAATACACAAGATTATAGTTTTATAAGTTATTTTTAATTCAGTGATCGTGGGATTCTCCCTCTAATGAAATACTATCTTCTTTATTATAGTAAACTTTTAACTTTTGTCTTTAAARCACGYRCAGTTGTGACATTCATGGGTTTTTTCTAGTTTTTTAAGTYGTAATTTKTAATTATTTTGCTGATTRTCTTGTGCTTTTGTTAAGTTCTYATTAATGCTYGTTACTGTTTTTTGTCATAGCATTTATTTGTATATTTTTTTTAGAACTCTTCTGATTTATGYCTCTTAGTAATTTCATGTATTTATATACTAATCTAYTTGCTTAGATTACGTGCAGTTGATATACTATATGTTGCTAATTATTACATGTTGCTAACTATTAAAAAACTTGTAATAATATATAAAAAACCTATCATTGATAATATATCAAAAGTGATTATTGTATTTTAATAATATGTAAAAATTTATTATATTTTTATATTGATAAAAAGGTTAAACCTACAAAAGGTTATATAAACCTGTAAACCTATAGGTTTATATAAACCTATATAAACCTATAAAACTATATAAAACCTATATAAACCTATACAAACCTATATAAACCTATATAAACCTATAAACCTATAGAAAGGTTATAGAAAGTTTTTAATTAATAAGCTTCATAAGCAGTTGGTTACTTTTATATAGAATATATGTATCACCATATGGCACCAGTTTAAACTGGTAAATTAAAACAGTAA
>NW_026624170.1:17080-18271 GCF_030028575.1 Malurus melanocephalus
GCCCTCACAGCCCCCACTGACCGCCAGCTTGTCCTTGACCACGCTGGCCGTGGCGGCGATGGTGCAGGCGGTGTCGTGCTGCACCACCTGGGTGAACTCAGCCAGGTCCCTCTTCATGAATTCCAGAGCTTCTGTGGACTGCAAGGAGAAAAAAACATTGTCCAGGAGTGTCCAGGATTGTCCAGGATTGTCCAGGACTGTCCAGGATTGTCCAGGACTGTCCAGGATTGTCCAGGATTATCCAGGATTGTCCAGGATTGTCCAGGATCATCCAGGATTGTCCAGAATTGTCCAGGACTGTTCAGGATTGTCCAGGATTGTCCAGGATTATCCAGGATTGTCCAGGATTGTCCAGGATTGTCCAGGACTGTCCAGGATTGTCCAGAATCATCCAGGACTGTCCAAGATTGTCCAGGATTGTCCAAGATTTTCCAAGACTGTCCAGGACTGTTCAGGACTGTTCAGGACTGTCCAGGATTGTCCAGGATTGTCCAGGATTGTCCAGGACTGTCCAGGATCATCCAGGATCGTCCAGGACTGTCCAGGATTGGCCAGGATTGTCCAGGATCGTCCAGGATTGGCCAGGATTGTCCAGGATCGTCCAGGATTGTCCAGGATTGTCCAGGATCGTCCAGAACTGTCCAGGATTGTCCAGGATCATCCAGGATCATCCAGGATTGTCCAGCACTGTCCAGGATTGTCCAGGATTGTCCAGGATCATCCAGAACTGTCCAGGATCATCCAGGACTGTCCAGGATCGTCCAGGATTGTCCAGGATTGTCCAGGATTGTCCAGGATTGTCCAAAACTGTCCAGGATTGTCCAGGACTGTCCAGGATTGTCCAGGATCGTCCAGGATTGTCCAAGAGTGTCCAGAACTGTCCAGGACTGTCCAGGATTGTCCAGGATCACCCAGGATTTCCAGGATTGTCCAGGACTGTCCAGGATTGTCCAGGCTTCTGCTGCTCCAGCAAAGCCACGATGGCTCCCAGCACATCACAAAAACTCAAATGTGAGCCCTCACCCCAGCCTAGCGATGAGTAAAACCAGAATAACCTGAATGACAAGAGGTTTTGCTATGCCCAAAACACATCCCAGGAGGTTTTTAAGCCAAGAATAGAAAAATACACGTTGGGCAAAGCCTGGCTTTAGGTTTTGTGTGTAATTAACACTGTGCTGTGCCAGGAGGGAA
>NW_026624170.1:22577-26712 GCF_030028575.1 Malurus melanocephalus
TGATGGAGCCGGGATCCCGGTACCGGGCGGGACGGTCACTGATGGAGCGGGGGATCCCGGTACCGGGCGGGGTGATCCTTGGCGTTCTGGGGGATCCTGGTGCTCGGTGTTCGGGGACATCCCGTGGGTGCCGGGCAGGACGGACCTTGGCGGTGCCCTCGGGGTGCCGGTGCAGCTTCCCGCATCTGCGGTGTCCCCGCGGCTGTCCCGGTGTCCTGCTGTCCCCGTGCCCATCCCGTGTCCCGATGTCCCAGTGCTTGTCCCGGTGCCTGTCCCGGTGCCCGGTGCTGACGGTCGCTCTGTTCCCGGTGCCTGTCCCGCTGTCCCGGTGTCCCCGTGCTTGTCCCAGTGCTCATCCCGTGTCCCCGCTGTCCCCGTGCCTGTCCCGGTGTCCCTGTACCTGTCCCGGTGCCTATCCCAGTGTCCCGGTGGCTGTCCCGCTGTCCCCATGCCCGTCCCGGTTCCCGGTGCTGACCCTTGCTCTGTTGCCCGTGCCTGTCCCACTGTCCCGGTGTCCTGTACCTGTCCCCATGCCCGTCCCGGTGTCCCGGTGCTGACCCTCTCTCTCCTCCCCGCACAGCCATGGAGGTGCAGTCCTACTACACCAAACTGCTGGGCGAGCTGAACGAGCAGCGCAAGCGGGATTTCTTCTGCGACTGCAGCATCATCGTGGAGGGCAGGATCTTCAAAGCCCACAAGAACATCCTGTTCGCCAACAGCGGCTACTTCCGAGCGCTGCTCATCCACTACATCCAGGACAGCGGCCGCCACAGCACGGCCTCGCTGGACATCGTCACCTCCGAGGCTTTCTCCGTCATCCTGGATTTCCTCTACTCGGGCAAGCTGGATCTGTGCGGGGAGAACGTCATCGAGGTGATGTCGGCCGCCAGCTACCTGCAGATGACCGACGTGGTCAACTTCTGCAAAACCTACATCAGGTCCTCGCTGGACATCTGCCGCAAAATCGAGCGGGAGGCGGTTTTCTACCAGGCTGACAGCGGGGGCTCGGCCCGGGAGGGAACCTCGTTGGGTTCCAGGAGTCAGTGCTCTGCCTCCACATCGGAGAGGATCCCCGAGTGCCAGCGGGACCCTCCGTGCGGCCACTGCAGCGCTTGCCACCCGCTGGAGCTGGTGGTCCGGGACCCCCTGAGCGGCGACTCGCCCGCTGAGACCACGCTGGCCAAAGGGCTGCAGCCCAAAGTGGAGGAGCTGGACCCCGACGAGGCGGAGGCGGAGGCGGAGGTGGAGGTGGAGGTGGAGGTGGGCGAGCGGCTGCCGCAGTACCCACAGGGCACCCCCATCTCGCTGGAGCCCATGGAGGACGGGCAGCCCGTGGAGCTGGCGTGCAACAATTACCACATGAAGCAGTTCCTGGAGGCTCTGCTGCGCAACGGCTCGGCGCAGAGGAACGACGAGGTGGTGCAGCGCCTGGTGAGGGGCTTTGAGGGGAGGGCTGAGGACCCAGGAGTGGCCGTGAGCTCCATGGTGGACATTCACAGCGACTGGTATGGCGAGGACGCAGGTGAGAGGACTCAGGTGGTGGAATTGAGAAGGGAACGGCTTGGTTTTGTTATTCCTGTTGAGGAAATGTGTTGCTGAGCGTTTTTTTTTGTTCAGGAAATATGTTGCTGAGTTATTTTGGCACCGTGAAATAAACTCTGGTTGTGCACTTGAAAAGCAGCTGTACTCGTTTGTTCGGTGCAGCCCGTTGGAGGTGAGTATTGCTGACAGCTCTGGAGATCCCAGATCACCCCAAAATCTCAATTCTGCTTTAATAAATTCATTGGGACCTCGATGAACGGCATTTTTTAAAAAGAATTTCTCTCTGTTATAAAGAGCTGCCACAAGAGGGATCTGCTGCAGGACCTGSTGTGGCAGCAGGAGCTCGTCCCACCACAGCTCCTGCCAGCTGTTTCCTCTMTCTTGGAACTTCAGAGGGCAGAAATCACTTTTATCCAGCACTGAGGGATTCCTACAAATCCTTCAGGATCAGGGAAATCTTTAAACTCTGTGGTGGAGCAGAAAGATGAGGCTTTTTTCACTTTCCAGCTGTTGGTCACTGAGGTTCTGCTGCTACCCCGGGTTGGAAAAAGCTCAGGAATATTTCCAGGCACCTGGAGAAGAATAAAATCATGCCCACGTGCATTTATCCTGAAGTGGACAATAAAAATAATTTTATCTGGTTTTTGAAAAGTGCTTTGTGAGGATGAGAGGTGGCTCTGACAAACTGCAAGTGCCACAGGTGCCCAGGATGTGACAAACGCCAGCAGACAGGGCTGGCACTGTGGCCAGCAAGTTTTATTTTCCTGTCCTGTCCAGCTCAAGCTGCCTGTGTGATCTCAAAGCCAATAAAACTSACAAATCCTCTGGCTGCTCTCAAATAAGGCAGCGCTAAAATCCCAAAATCCCATTTTAGTGTCACCAGCAGCTCTCAGAGCGGAGCTGCCACCGCTCACGCTGGTGTTTTTGGGTGCTTGGCGAGGCAGGAACCTCCAACACACCAACTTGGCTTCTCTTCTCCCTCTCCCAACATCTCCAGGCTGCTCATGAGTCATTAGAAGGGAATTGCTTCCAGAATTTGATAGGGAACATCAGGCGTCCTGACAAAATATCAGAAATGTTGGCGGGAGATGGGGTTTGAGTGGGAGTGAGGGAAAAGAAACCAAAGCTTCGTTTCCTTCTGTTGCTGTGCTAAAACAGGACGTGGTGGCACCGAGCAGAGTGGGAGTTCCTCAGCTTTCTGTGGTTCCTCAGCTTTTCCACGAGGCACCAGAAATGAGAAATGCAAAGCCCTGAGAGCAGAAAGCAGCACTGAGCTGAGATAAATTCTGCTCCTGTTCAAGTGTCCATCTCTGCTCCATCCTCCTGGTGCCCTTCACGGCAGGAGGAGGGTGAACAGGCACCTGTAGGGTTCAGAATGGGTTGGTTTGGGGTTGGAATGAAATCCTAAATGCCCAGCAGGGGTTGGCAGTGCCTTGGGAAGCTCCGGGATGGGGTGAGATGACTCTGGCTCACATCATTAATGCCAGACACGCCTTTTTTGATGGAGGGTTGGATAAATCCGACTACAAAGGGTGCTCTGCAGCCTCACCTGCTTCTGGGAGAGCTCAGGGCTTGACACACAAAACATTTCCCTGAATCAGTGCGTGGAACRGGGAAAATTAATCCTTTGGCATCACATCTCCACCTTTCTGCTGGAAGGGAARTTGGGCTGGTGCTGAAAAACTTGGCAATGCTCACGTTTCTGTAAAATGGGATCCTCAGATTTAATTCTCTTCTCGCAGCTGACTTCAGAAATCATGCATTACTTGTGGTTTGTTTTTAGGAACGGTAAAATATCATCAGGAAATACACTAAATTTCTTGTCCTTAATTTGGTGATTCCCAGTAGAAACAAGCAGTTGTATTTTCACGTTTAAATATAAAAGCACGTGGACAAAACGTGCTATTCCTGCTTCGATTTGTGTTAAAGGTTTTATTTTCTGATGCTGTTTCATGCTAATGGTTTAATAACAATTTAAATGGTTTAATAACAATTAAAATATTAAATAAATAATAAAAATGGTTCAATAACAATTTTAAAAAAAAGTGGCTGAGATGGAGCAGAGACCCCATTACACTAAAAGCAGATTTTTGATGTTTAGTTGAACATCTTGAATAAAATTAACGTGTTTTGCTGCCGTGAGCAACAGGCAGGCTGAGTTTCCAGGCACCCAGAGCTGCAGGAATTTCTGCAGAGGCACAGTCTGAGGAGATCCAGGTAAGCCAAGCTCAGGGAGAGGGGAAAGCGGAGCTCTGTCACTCTGAATTCACAGCGAGCAGGACGAGGAGCCCACCCAGCGCCCGGCTTAACCCTCCCCRTGTGTTTGTGTCCCCAAGGTGACGTGCTGGTGGTGCCCATCAAGCTGCACAAGTGCCCGTTCTGCCCCTACACGGCCAAGCAGAAGGGGATCCTGAAGCGCCACATCCGCTCGCACACCGGCGAGAGGCCGTACCCCTGCGAGACCTGCGGGAAACGCTTCACCCGCCAGGAGCACCTGCGCAGCCACGCGCTCAGCGTGAGTGCCCACACGGGGCTGGGGCAAAGTTCATTTCCAAGTTCAGTTCAAAGTTCATTTCATTTCAAAGTTCATTTC
>NW_026624170.1:27899-34695 GCF_030028575.1 Malurus melanocephalus
GGAGAGGAGAACCCGCAAGCTTTTTCCTCCCGATTCATCTCCAAACCCAACCACACCCAAACCATTCTTTTTCCCCAAAAATCAAACTTTATTTTCCCCACAGGTCCATCGCTCCAACAAACCCATCATCTGCAAGGGCTGCAGGAGAACCTTCACCAACAGCCTCTCGCAGGGGCTGCGGCGCTTCGGGCTGTGTGACAGCTGTACCTGTGTCACCACCACCCACGAGGACCCGGTCCCCATCAACCTGAGCCTGATGGAAACCTCGGAGGGACAGGACAAAGGGGACAATGACAACGATTGGCCGATCTACGTGGAGTCTGGAGAGGAGAATGATCCCGCTGAGGATGATGATGATGATGATGGGGAGGACAAACGGGAAATCCAGCGGGGTTTGGACAGAGAGACGCTGATGTAGCGGTGAGAGGAGAGGGAGAGCGTTGAGATGCTCCTCCCAAAGAAAATTTCTCATCAGTGACACTGTGCTGGTTTTTTATTATTCTGTGTTTTTTTTTTAATTAAATCCGAATTTTTTTTAAGTTTTCGGTGCTGCGCACCTGAAATCTGTGAAGAACTTTCTGTCTGGGGTTCACAGAGGTTGGACTCGAGCAGTTTCTCTGCCTCCTGGTTTTGGTTTTACACCTCTGGGTTCTTCTGGGGATGGGTTTATTCAAATAATTCTGTCCTGGTCCTTAATCCCTGAGCTGAAAGGGGCACCAGCTTCTCTCTGAAGATGAAATGTCGTTTACACCTCATCCCTTGGGACTTCTCCAAACTCATCTRCGATCCTTCTGTCTTAGAATTATAATTATCTAAATTATAAACCTTAAGTGTTTGCTCGGACCGGATTTGACCTGGAAACCAGGGCAGAGAAACCAGGATAACAAAAAAAAAATTAAAAATAAGAATGCTGCTGATGAAAGGATAGATAGGAACAATAAATCTATTTCACATGTCCTTAACTGCAGGAATTTAGAGATGAAGCTTTTTTTTTTCTGAATTTTTACTGCATTTTTCTCTCCTTAGAGCTCGTGCTGCAGATCCTTTAATGTCATTTTAATGTCACATCAGTAGTCTTGGCTTAAGAAACGTTAAGCACAAATGACGGTGTCTCATGGCCTGGACTAAGAGAAAAGCCCAAATTCTTTTCAGCTTTTTACAATGGGARTTAAAAGCTGTCGAGCAGGTTCCTTGGGAACTCTGGCAGATTGAATAACCACATCCACACCTGGTGTGGCTGAGGAGCAGTGAAATATCTTTAAAAGAGCTCTGAAATCTCTTTTTGAACCCTTTTTTTTTTAAATATAAATTCTTTCAGAATGTGGGGATTCTTTCATGATTTATATTTTGTGATTTTATCCAATATTTATTTTTTTTTTTTCTGAAAATTTCCACTGTGGACCTCCTGTTCCTTTGCTGGGGTAGCTAAAGGCGTTCAAAGGAGGTGAGATTTTATTKCCTTTCCAGCAGCAGGTTGATAAGAGCCATCAAATCTCAGGCTGGGAAGTTTTAGAGGAAAACTTTTCCTTTAGAGGAAAACCCACCACCAGGAGAAAACCTGTTTGCTTTGGGGTGACCTCCTGTCCCCTGAGCAAGGGACAAAACTGAAATAATATACTGTGAAATGAGACTGTTAATGCTTCTTCCGCTCTGCTGTTCCTAAGAAGGCAAATTTTGAGTTTTTCTAACTGGAGAAATGCTGGATCAGAATTCAGTGTTCAGAATTCAGACGGATTTGCAGCTCCTCCCACTCGAGACTGTCTCTTRAGGGTTTTGATATAAATATTTTACACCTAAAAAACCAAGAGYTCTCTGATTTAACCAGTTTTTTTTTTGCCTGGATACCTCGAGATTTTTTTTTTTTTTCATGTTGGAAAAGAACAATTCAGCTTCTCCCTCTGCTTCATCCAGCAGTGGAACAGCCCCGCTGTGATGGCAGATTTATTGGGGAGAGGTGATTCTGCTCTCACGAGCGCAGCCAAGAATTCATTGCCACACCAGGGAGGGTGAGGAAAGAAGAAAAGAAAAGAAGAAATGAAATTCTTTTCAAAGAAATCGCTTTGCTGAAAAGAGCAGAAGGTAAAGAGACTTCTTTTGATGTGATCTGGGCCGAGTTCTTGATGAGTGTCACCACGTAAAGTGCTGGTTTTATTTTCTGTCCCTTAATTYGGGTGAGTTTCAGTCAATCCCTGCTCCAGGTCATCTGTAAATTTGRGATTTTTTGTAGCTGGAACACATCACCATGGAAAATCATTGCTGGAGTGAGATCTTTACAGAATTCTCTGCTCTAGAGCCCGAATTTTAGTGAATCTGAGTTAAGGGACATCGGAAGGACAACTCGTGAAGGTGCCAGATGTGGAATTGAGCTCYTCTGAAAACCCCGCTGTGGTTTTGGCTCCTTGGCGCTCTTGAAAACCCGAGTGAAACTTGTGCTTGTGAATCTCACTGGAATGTTTGGAAATTCCCTCCCAGGCTCATCTTTCTGACTTCTGAATTTTTGGTGAGTCCATCCAACACCAGAGAGTGAGGAAGGAAAYGCAGGAGGAACTGAGAGCACGGAATGAGCCACGGATGATCCGTTTTTTGTTTTTGAGGAATGTAAATAAAGATCCCAAACGATATTTAACGACCAGCGCTGGTCAGGAAGATTCCACCTTGCTGTAAATATTGGTAAAAGCCACCAGAGCTGGACAATCAGGTTCTGGCTGGTGCTCCACAAGCGTGGGAGAAGCTCCKGTGCCGCCTCTGATCCTGCTGGGAGCAGGGAAATCAAAACCCCGGGGAGCTGCAGAGAAATTTCCCTTTGTCTTTGGTCTTAGAAATGGTTCTTGTGCGTCTTGTGCCTAGAGAATGGAGCTGTCAGGGGGCCGGGGCGGGCGGGGGGTTGGCTTTTTCCCCACCAAACTCGGGGTTTCCTGTTGAATGGTCATTTTTGTGCTGCTTTGTCCTCTCTGCTTTCGTACGTAGTTTAATCCGCGTTCTCGTCAGCGGGGTGTTCATGTAAATCTGTTTGCTTGTGCTTTTTCCGCTTCGTTTTCTGGATGTTTTTTTTTTTCCCTGAAATTTTCCGTTTGTAGATTCAGCCTCTTTTTGAGAAAACGATGTTGGCTGTTTTAAAAAAAAAAAATCTTCCTACGGTGCTCGATGAAGAATCCAAAATCATGTTTTTAGGAGGGTTGTTTCTAATAGAATCTCATTCTCCAAGGTTTTTAAACATATCTTGAAAAAATCTTAGCTCAATGTGCTCGACTTTGTTTAGGAATACACATTTTCCTGTTTTAGGAATGCACATTTTCCTGTATTTTTGCACAAAAAATGTGCCGTATTTCACTGAAGGAATACATTTGAACCTCTCGGTGCAAAGCYCTTGTAAATCTTCCCAATGTGCTCGTTTGATTTCCTGATGTTTTGTAAGAAAGTTTCATAACCCGAGTCCTTTAGTCCAGTAACGATGACGAATTCTTATAAACTGAACCTTATTTGTAGAAGTGACTGAGATATATTTGTGGAWCTTGGAGCGTTCTGGAGTTTTTTGATTGTCTAGAAAATAAAACTCTCTGAGAGGGTTGCTTTGATTTTTTTTTTTTTTTTTACCGTTCAAATGTTGACTGAGTAAACCTGAGAGTGTCCAGATTGAGGCTGATGTTTCAATTTCTTGAATTAAAATCAAATAATTAACATTTCTATTGAATTAATCCAATTAAAATGAATATATTCATTTCTGGGGACAGCCAGTTTGCAAGAAGAAAAGGAAAGKTTTTTTGGAAGGAAAGAACTAAAAGGATCCTGTTTATTTAAACTCCAATCAAGCGAATATTTTAGAAAATATTTTATTTTACTAACACTGACTTGTTTTTCTCAACAATCTGTGTAGTTTWATGCTAATTCAACTTTTAAAACTCTTTCAAAATTTATTTTGATGCTGGGAAGCAAACACCGATACCAACTAGGAGGAAACACATATGAGGGAACAGCATCCTAAATATTTTTTTCCAGCTAATTTTGAATTTTATTGAATATTTCACAAATTTGCTGCAAGAATACAATTTTTTTTTGTTTGTTTTCATGGAAGATGTGAGTTGCTGGAGAACTCAGGATTGGTGAAAAGGATTCTTTGTGGAGGAAGGAGAGAGGAAAGCCGGGCACTCAAGAGCCATCAAAGGGTGTCAAAGGACTCGTTAATGATTTGGGGAAGGAGAATTGTTTGGATGCAGCCCGAAGCCATCAACATGAGCTCTATGCAAATCTGGGACATTTGGGTGTTCCGGGAAAGAGGGCGAAGATAAGACTTTAAAAGGGTTTTAATTGTTCTGCTGGAACAGGATTAGGATTTCGGGTTCCAGGAGCTCTGCAAACGCTGCCACCGAATCTCAGGCTTTTCCCAAATTTTACCTCCCAGGACTCCAGGGGTTTGGGACAGCACATTCCGATTTTTCAGAATTAATTAATTTTGAGAAATTAATCAAAGCGATCTCCACAATTTACAGGATTTGTACCCGAAGGTTTGTATTTCTGGGAAATGAAGGCGCGGCTCAAATCCTGGGCGATTGGACTCTCCTGCTTTGCTCCTTGGGAAAGCCGAGGACAGGAAAAYGATGATGCAAATGAAGAAAAGCCCAACCCAAGCTGGGATTGATCACATGAAAATTGTAATCTCATTCTTAATTAATCTCCAGTCAGGTTTTGAATGGTTCCTGAAGTTGTTCTGCTGTAGGCCCTGGAATTTTCCTTTGGATAAAAATCCCTGGGTATTTAAAGTCAGAAAATGCACCACCACTGAAGGCTGTGATTCTCGAGGAACRTTTATTTTGAGGAAAATAAATATTTTAATTGRTGCCACKGTTAATTAGACACTTATTATATATKATACTATTATATATTATTACTGTTAACTCTTAAYCTTATTTGGTTACCAAACCCAATGAAAAATGCACTTTAATTTTTTTGTATCAGCAAGAAAAATGCGATTTTTTTTTTAGATTAATTGATAAATTGTTCTCTGAAGAGCAGACTCTCAGCCTTGCTCTSTCACTCTGGCTGTGAGAAGCACCTCCTTCACCTCCTTCACGCACATTCGCAYGGATAAACTCTCCAAAGAGCATCTCAGCTTCGAGTGCAACTTTCTCAGCTCTAAAAATCTAGAAAAATAAACCAAAAAAAACAACGCACTGCATTTCTGGGATCAGCACGGTTGGTTGGGGTGTGGCATTGGGCAAAAAAAGGATGAAATCGGCCTCATGGGTGAGAAAACCAAAGTTTGTTCCGTGGCTGTTCCTGGAGTCACAGCACAGCTCTGAGGAAAAGCACTTGCAGCATCTTTAAAAATTCTAATTAAGCTACTCCAGACATCACTGACATTTTTTTCGCCGTGTTTTTGAAATTCTATTGCCTGCTCCTGGCAGATGGAGAACCCTCGAGCTCCTGTTGACAACCCCCGCTGATAGAGGACTGAAAGCACCACTCGGGCCAGTCAAACACGACAAATACCTGCAGATAATTCTTTTCCATGGGAAACTTTCAGCTGATGGAATAATTTGGGCATAAATGAGAAAAAAAATTAAGTAGAATGTTGGTTAAGTGAAGGTGTCCCTGCCCATGGTCTTKAAGGTCTTTTCCAGCCCAAATCCTGGGATTCTGTGATTCCATTTATCTGCTTAGTTGGCTTGACAGGCAAAAAATAAACTTGAAAGGAAKGAATTCAAGAGAATTAAAACCTGATACACAAATAAATGGTTTCCATTAACCTGATTGTTTAGCTGTTTGTCTTCTCAGCTGTGAGAAGCTGGTGTAAATTCCAGTTTTTTGGTGTTCAAGAATGATTAATTTAGAGCAGAATCTTACAGAAACAGAAATCTCATGAAGATTTTAAAGGCATGGTCTGAGTTTGAAAGGACAATCTACAAAATGAAGGATGCTCATTAAAGAGGGGGAATTAAGCTGGAGAAAAATATTTTTCCATATAAAAAACCCATATACATATAAATAATACATATATATWTATAAYATTAATGGATCTAAAYTGGAAATTAATAAATTTATAGGATATAGGAGAATGCTTCTAATGGTCAAAGGTAAGGGAGTTTTGCATTGTTATCTTTTAGATAAAAAGTCTTTAGTAAAACATGAATTGTTTCAAGGTGGAACATCTGAAGTTACAGAAGGCCAAGAATGCCACAAAGGACTYGGTTAAGGAAGAATGGTTTCCATGGGAAAATAAATATTTATGAAAAATAACTGGGGCGTCAAAATCACAGGAAAGACCCTGGTGGTAAGAAGAGGAAGGAGAAAGACACTAAACTTCGAGGGGAGAGAAGGTGAGAGGTTCAGGTTTCGCTTTCACTCATGTTTCCTTCAGAAGATAACAGCTACCAACAGAGAAAAGAAGATGTCACATCTCCTTTGGAGGACGCCGCGAGAGAAAGGAGCAGGATTTGGGTCATCCAGGCCCCTGCTATAGATAAAGGTGTGAAAAAGGAGGCATCTAGGGCATCCCATCCCCTCCCGGGCAGCATGTGGGTGTGGGAAGCGGCGAGCGGCGGCGGCCGCGGGGCGCTCGGGCCRGGGAAGGCGCTGGGCTGCGGCTGCAATCGGTGCGTTGCCCCTTTAATTGTGTCCCCAGCCCTCGGGCGTCTCTGTCCAACGCCCACGTCAGCAAATACCTTTTGTTTCTCTCCCGTTCGGGCTCGCAGGGCTCGGGGCTGCGGGAGCAGCGGCGCGTCGCCTCCAGGCACGGCGAGCCCCGAGGCGGGGCCGGGGACCCCGCAGCCACCGCCCGCTCCCCCCGGCTCGGCGGCCG
>NW_026624170.1:35692-40869 GCF_030028575.1 Malurus melanocephalus
TTTTTTTTTAGAGCGACGTTTCATTTCACCTTTTCTGGGATGGAGATTTCTTCTCACCAGTTTCACCTCTTGCAGCAACTCAATGAGCAGCGCAGGCAGGACTTGTTCTGTGACTGCAACATCCTGGTGGAGGGAAAGGTTTTCAAAGCCCATCGCAATGTGCTGTTCGCCAGCAGCGGCTACTTCAAAATGCTCCTTTCGCAGAGCTCGAAGGAGACGAGTCAGTCCACGACAGCCACTTTCCAGGCCTTTTCTCCTGACACCTTCACGGTTATCCTGGATTTCGTGTACTCAGGCAAACTGTCCCTCACTGGCCAGAATGTCATCGAAGTCATGTCGGCTGCCAGCTACCTGCAGATGACCGATGTGATCAGCGTGTGTAAAACCTTCATAAAGTCGTCGCTGGATATCAGTGAGAAGGAGAAGGATCGGTACTTCAGCCTGTCTGACAAAGATGTGAGTTCCAACGGTGTGGAGAGATCCTGTGTGTACAGTGGAGGGTGGAGGGCGGAGAGCAGCCCCCCACATTCCCATTCCAGCCCAGACCCTGGGACTTGTATGATGGGCGGCAACGCTTGGAGCAATTTCAACTATTACCCCAGCTCGCAGAGAAATGCCCAGCAGCAGCTGTCCAAACAYGAGCAACGGCCGGATTCCATCAAGAAATCACGGCACCTGGGGCTGCAGCAGCCTTCTGACATCCCCCACTATAAAYCCAGCAAGCTGGAGGACAGGGCCGCCGAGCCCGCGGGCCACGCCRCGCCGGCCGAGGAGCAGCTTCACATGGACGCCGAGGTTGAAGCTCCTCACGTGGGCTACCAGTTCGGCCAAGGGGCTGATGTGATGCCCAGGGGCTTGGCTGTGTCGCAGCAGGAGCACGAGTCACCCCGCTCCTCCGGGAAATCCAAGTCGTCCAAAGCTGAGGAGCAGTACGGGAACATGCCCTCCATCCTGGGAGTCATGGGGAACTGGGCTGAAGGTGAGTGGGRTTCCATACAAAGACATCTTGAATCCTCTGTCCTGTCCCTGAGGAAACGGGATCTACTCAATGAGTAAAGCACAGCTGCTGGARAGACAGATGTGTTGTCCAGAAATGTGTGTTGGGAAAGTTTAACTCGTTATTTCGAAGTAATTTTGAGTTGTTGCAGTAGCTGGGGTATTAAWCCTTTCAAAATAGGTTTAGGTTAGGATATTTTTAAGCTCGTTTTCACAGAATGGTTTGGGTTGGAAGAATCACAGAATGGTTTGGATTGGAAGGGACCTTAAATCTCATCTCATTCCACTCCCTGCCATGRGCAGGGACACCTTCCACTATCCCAGGCTGCTCCCAGCCCTGTCCAGGCTGCCTTTGCTGCTCTGTGTTAACACAACCAATGCTCCCCTCCTCCACTGTTTCACTCTTCACAAACTTCTACAGGAAACCACAAAACCTCTGTGCTTGAAACAACCTATGAACACCATTTTAATTAAAAGTGGCATGCTATTCTTCTCATAAAACACCTTTTCCTCGAGCATTAGSTGACCTATTCTAACTTTGATTTCATTTTTAAAATCCTGTTATTCCCTGACAGATGACCTGGCCAGGATGAGGTTCAAGTGTCCATTCTGCAGCCACGTGGTGAAGAGAAAAGCCGACCTCAAGCGTCACCTTCGCTGTCACACGGGAGAGCGGCCGTACCCCTGCGAGGCGTGCGGGAAGAGATTCAGCAGGCTGGACCACCTCAGCAGCCATTTTCGAACTGTGAGTATTTTTAGCAGCCGCATGATTTATTTAACGTGTAAATCTGTCTAATTAAACACAGTGTGAGCGTATCTGGTTGATCTAATGACTCCTGGAAGGAAGAGGGAAYAGAAAATTAATTCGGTTTGGTTGCAGTCAAGTTGATGTGTAATTTGCAGGGAAGGGGARGAATTTGTTGGGTAATTGATGGCTTGCAGAGGTTCTGCTCTTTGCAGCCTGTGAGAGCTCCAGCGGGAAATTCTCCTGCTTGGGCTGGCGCAGCTCAGAATCCCAGAATTATTAGGGTTGGGAAAGACCTTCAAGATCTTTGAGTCCAACCCATGTCCTGATGCCTTAATTAAATAAGTGTCACATACAATCTTTGTTAAATCCAGGGATGGTGACTCCACCACCTCCCCAGGCAGAACATTCCAATGCTTTATCACTCTTTCTGCAAAGAACTTTTTTGTCCAATATCCAGTATCCAATATCCAGTATCCAATATCCAATATCAAATATCCATTATCCAATGTCCAATATTCAGTATCCAATATCCAATGTCCAGTATCCAATATCCAATATCCAATATCCAGTGTTTGATGTCTCTTGAGTTACCGATTCGATGCTGCTCCGATTTTACTTTGTTGCCATCTCCAATAAACTCCCTCTTGGCGCATCCTTTATCAAACTCCTGTTATCTGGATTTCCCCAGATCCACCAGGCGTGCAAGCCCATCTGCAGGAARTGCAAGCGCCACGTGACCGAGCTGACGGGCCAGGTGGTCCAGGAGGGGACRCGTCGCTACAGACTGTGCAACGAGTGCCTGGCCGAGGCCGGCATAGACAGCATCCGCATTGACTTGGAGGCTGAGGCACCTCTGGAGTTCCCTCAGGATGGGGACAAAGATTCCAGGTGGCACTACGGGGAGGACAACAGGTCCGACGTGGAGATCGTGGAGGACGGCTCGACYGATTTGGTCATCCAGCAGGTGGATGACAGCGAGGATGAAGCGGAGGAGAAGGAAGTGAAGCCCAATATTAGGTAGTTGGAAGATGAGGATTGGGAATTGTGTGGAAGAGGGAGAATGTACTGGGACCGCTGTTGGTGACCCTACAGAGACACGTGGGTGAACAGGTCCAGACTTGCMTGTATTTATGGACACGTCATTGAGGCCATTCTGGTTTGTCATCAGAACCCCCGTGAGTTGCTTTTTTAGGAAGAATCCACCCTTAAATAATGGATGGACAAGGAAAAGCAGTGTTACGTGGATAACTTTTTATAGCAGGCGATGGGGCCCGTCTCAAAGCCTCTTGCCAAGGGAGTGAGGTCTAAATGCTTTAAAAAAATTGTAGATTATTATAAATTGCCCGTTTTTTATACTTAGAGAGGTGTGGCTTCTCTCATTGGGCGATAAACAAAGTGTAAAGACCCCACACACCAGACAACCTCTCTTGAGTGTTCAGAASTAAAGAGAATCTTCCATGAATTGTCATTAATTCTTCACGTTATGATAAGGAAAAAAGGCAGATAATTAAGAAAGAGGATTTAAAATGTTTTGGCACTTTTRTCTGGAAAAGGACTTTAGTAAAATTTATTAGGATCAGGTGAACCTTTAGTAGATCATTAGTTCAAGGCCTATTTCTTTAAAAGAAAACAAGCACATAAATGCTTAACCCATGAGAGGCAAACCAATTAAAAATTTGGATCATTAATTGATGCCAGTAGATGTTTTAGTCTCCAAATTGGTATCTCAGACTGGGCTGTTTTATTAAGCACTATTAAAATACTCCTTTTTTTTTGGGAAGCCTCTCAAAAACACCCAGACACAGTGGGATTATTGGGGTGTAGGGCCAGGAATTGAATGATCCTCATGGGTCCCTTCCAGCTCAGGATATTCTGTTCTGTGCCCCTTTCCCAGTCTGTACCATATGCCAGTGAGAACAAGATGTACTGGAACTTCTGGACACCGTTTTTGTGTAATTTCACTCACAATTAGGATTACAGAGATGAGTAACGATGAAGAAATTTTAMTTCTCTAACAAAATGAGCTACTTGGTTTTGTTGCTTAGTGAGTTTATCTTACCCAAYACTGTCGACAGGAGAGGAGCAGAAGATGCTTCCAGGTGCTGCTGCATTCCTTGGACAGATCTGAGCTTTTATTCCAATTCTTCATCCTGGGATCGTGGAACTCAATGGCTGTAGACTTAGAAAATGATCTATTTTTTGTTTTCTTTTTTACAGCTTTSTAAGCATGTTTGGCTGAACCCCGGGGGGTTTCTTACACAACAATCCCATATATATATCTGCTATATAATCTTCCCCAGGGACAGCTAAAAAAAATCACTATTTTATTTTTAGTTGTGTAAAAAGTGTATAACCTTCTYGTGTCATCATGAGCAGAGAGCGCAGCATTTTCATTCCAGCCCAAGGTCTCTGAAGTGACAACTCGAGAACTTCACACTAAATTCAGTGTGATCATTAAGCACCCTCCCCTCTTTGGATGTTCTGAGGGCACAAGAAATGGTATTTTATTGTTCTTACAAAAATTATCATTTATTTGCTTTGGCTTGGGGAGGGGGTGACTTAAAARTATTTATTATGACCCATATGAAAACATCTTAAATGGGACTTRCCTTGGTTTTATGGGACACTTGATGTGAAAACAGACATTTGATTTTTGGGGAAAAACTCCTCAAATGCCTGTTATTAAACAGCTAAGAAATATTYCTGAGCAACCTGGACTGAATCAAAGACACAGAACGAGAAATATTTTAAAGGATATGGAGTAACTTTGCTCAAATTTCATAGATGTTTCCCTTTTCCCTTTCCATTAAAGAGTTTGACAACAAATTCCAGGTATCGGTGCCTGCTGTCCCAGGGTACAAAGGGGTGGAATTGGTCTCTGTGTGTTTGGGAATGGATTAAAAAGAGGGGAAAATAAAGTGTCTCTCCAGGCCTGAAATCTTAACTGCCAACTGCAAAGGTCAGGCTATTAAGTGTTTCTTAATAGTGGGGGTGTTTTTAGAAGCAAAGGGATTTTTTTGGATCAATACTCAATTTAATTAGATACCATAAATCTGAGAATACCGAGGACCAGATGCTTCAGAACGAGACCTGAAGCGGCTCTAAATGGGCAAATGGAACAATCTATCCATAGGAAGACTTTTACTTTTYAAACACAGATTAATTGTTGATTTGCTGGGCAAATAAGGGCTTTTTTTTTCTGGGCTTTTATATGTTGTTATTCTCMGTAGCATAACTAGATATCTGTAGTCATTTTTGAAATATCTTATTAAGCTTGGAGTTTTAGGTTGACTGCGATTCCCACAGGTCAATTATGTTTCCTATTTTTTAAAAGTTACCATTTTTACATTTGTTGCCTTAATTTCGGTTGTTATTTCCTTATTTTTGTAATGTATGACAAGCTAAATGTTTAAGTGCCTTCTGTTTTCCATGT